>NC_142794.1:75737949-75823332 GCF_049724085.1 Artemia sp. Qi Xiang Cuo | reverse complement strand
CCTTTAGTACCTACGCAATTAGACTAAAAATGAAGATATTTATGCAGAGTTTCAGTTTTATTTGAAATTTTTCAGTAGAAGATAGAAAAACCTATACCATACTTGTGAATATTTTCCCAGAAGATAAAAATTTCTACTTCAATTTTAAATTTTCTCAACGAAGTGAAGAAAAGTTCAAGTTCTAGTCATCATGCAAGATTCCACTTCAGTTCAGATTTTTCTCAAAGAGATGAAAAAATTTTAAATACTGTTCGAAATTTTTCATAGAAGATAGAAAGTTCAAGTTATCTTCTGAATTTTATTAAAGAACTTACAGTTCAATTCTAATTTCTCCAAAGAAAATAAAAATCTTCCACTTCAGTTCTTAATTTCACAAAGACACAAGGAAATTTAAAGTTCTATTTGAAATTTCTCAATGAATTGAAGAAAAGTTCAAGCTCTCTTCTGAATTTTCTCAATGAAAAAGAAATTAGTTTTTGATCAATTCTATTTATCCTAATAATATAAAAAGGTTCCACTTCAGTTCAGATGTTTCCCCAAAGACATAAATTTTAAATTCTCCTCCAAATGTTTTGTAGAAGATAGAAAAAGTTACACATTGATCGTGAATATTTCACTATGAAGATAAGGAGCTAATTTTCTCATTGATGTGAAGAAACGTTCAAGTTCTTTTCCTAACTATCCATATGAAAAGAAATAAGTTACAGATCAATTCTATTTTTCAAGAAAAAATGAAAATTTTCCACTTCAGTTCAGATTTTTCTCAAAGAGATAAAAACATTTAAAATACTGTTCCAAATTTTTCATAGAAGATAGAAAGTTCAAGTTATCTTCTGAATTTTATTATAGAACTTACAGTTCAATTCTAATTTCTCCAAAGAAAATAAAATCTTCCACTTCAGTTCTTAATTTCACAAAGACACAAGGAAATTTAAAGTTCTATTGAAATTTTTCCGTAGAAGATAGAATAACCTTTACCATAGTTGTGAATATTTTCCCGGAAGATAAAAATTTCTACTTCAAATTTAAATTTTCTCAACGAAGTGAAGAAAAGTTCAAGTTCTAGTCATCATGCAAGATTCCACTTCAGTTCAGATTTTTCTCAAAGAGATGAAAAAATTATATAGGTTAGGTTAGGTTACGTTGGATTAAGTTAGGTTAGGTTAAGTTAGGTTAGGTTAGATTAAGTTAGGTTAGGTTAAGTTAGGTTAGGTTAGATTAAGTTAGGTTAGGTTAGGCTAGCCTACGTACGCGCGCGTACGTAGGCTAACCTAACCTAACTTAACCTAACCTAACTTAATCTAACCTAACCTAACCTAACTTAACCTAACCTAACTTAATTCAACCTAACCTAACCTAACTTAACCTAACCTAACTTAATCCAACCTAACCTAACCTATATGCGCGCGTACGTAGGCTAACCTAACCTAACTTAATCTAACCTAACTTAACCTAACCTAACTTAATCTAACCTAACCTAACTTAACCTAACCTAACCTAACTTAATCCAACCTAACCTAACTTTTACTAACCTAACTTAATATAACCTAACCTAACTTAAACATGGAGAGATGTTTACTAGCTAACCTAACCTAATCTAACTTACCTAACCTGACTTAACCTAACCTAATCTAACCTAACTTAATCTAGTCTAACCTAACCTAACCAAACCATACTCGCCAGAAAATCCCCCCAGGTCGACTTTGTATTTGTCTCTAACTATGCATGCGGGCAGGTGTAGCAAATTTACTCTATAGCTGTTCTTACATTGGAAGCGGCTTTCCCAGTGGTACTCCATGGTAGGTTATCGAGACTATCTAGTTTATTGCGTGCGTTAAATCAGTAATTTTTTATCATTGGAGGGATAAACACCTACACCACATATTTTTAAAAAAAGACGTGAAAATGAATTATTCGAAGAAAGTGTGTGCACCTGTTAAAGTCATTGTAGCCTTGAATGCTGACAAAGAGATATATTTGAACTATGGGACAAGTAGTAGTGGATATCTTATTGGGAATGTGTGCCTACGTTGTCATGACAGTGAGGAGTTAAATTCCTTTGGAGTAGTCAAGAATATTCATCATTCAAAAGGTGGATATGTGAAAGTATCATTTCCAGAGAAGTTAGTGCTCAAAGAGAATACCAACTTAAAAATAATAGTTGATGAAGATGGGCAACTTCTAGCTAATGGTTCAGGTAACACGTTAGCCATTGATAGATCTTATTGTCATCTTTCCGGTGTTAGCATTCGAATGAAATCAGTAAGCAAATACATTCTTAGACCACACTGGCTATACATGACAAACGAAACTCAGAGAAGAGAGAAAGTAACAAAATGAAAAATAAAATCAAAAACGGTGAAAAAACGAGGATTTTGTCAGCCAGCGAACCATGAAGATGACAAAATATAAGCAAATATTTCGACAAGGACCTCCGCCAAGTCGTCCTCAGTGCTAAACAAAAACAAAAAGAGAAGAAAAAAAAACGAGAATCTAACCTTTCGAAGTTTTTAGATTCTCGTTTTTTTTTCTTCTCTTTTTTGTTTTTGTTTAGCACTGAGGACGACTTGGCGGAGGTCCTTGTCGAAATATTTGCTTATATTTTGTCTTCTTCATGGTTCGCTGGCTGACAAAATCCTCGTTTTTTCACCCTTTTTGATTTTATTTTTCATTTTGTTACTTTCTCTCTTCTCTGAGTTTCGTTTGAAATCAGTAAGGAAAAGAAGGGCCTACTGCTGCACCAACATTATAAATCATATCTTGTCAACGTGCAAAAACTGTTGCCTCTGTAAAAATAATGTGATAATAGACAGTGAAATTGAAGTAAAATAAAAAGAGCATTGACAGAAAATGTTAATGATGTAAAATAATGTCTATAACATATTTTTATGTTGTTACTACATATTTTTACTTCAATAAAAATATTTTATGCATTACTTTGTTATATTTCTATTATCTTAGGAAACGTTAGCATGTTAAGCGCTTAGAATGTTTATTAAAAAGTTGAAGATTTTTTATTTTCTTTGAAAAAAATTAGAATTGAACTATAACTTTTTTCTTTTCTCTAAGAAAATTCAGAAGAGAACTATAAATTTCTTTGTGTCTTTGTGAAATTAAGAACTGAAGTGGAAGATTTTTATTTTTCTCTGGAGAAATTAGAATTGAACTGAAAGTTCTTTAATAAAATTCAGAGTTCAGTTAACTTTTCATGATCAAAGTCTAACTTTTTCTATCTTCTATGAAAAATTTAGAACAGTAATTTAAAATTTTTCCATATCTTTGAGAAAAATCTGAACTGAAGTGGAAAATTTTTATTTTTTCTTGAAAAATAGAATTGATCTTTAACTTATTTCTTTTCATATGGATAGTTAGGAAAAGAACTTAAACTTTTCTTCACATCAATGTGAAAATTAGCTCCTTATCTTCATAGTGAAATATTCACGATCAATGTGTAACTTTTTCTATCTTCTACAAAAAATTTGGAGGAGAATTTAAAATTTATGTCTTTGGGGAAACATCTGAACTGAAGTGGAACCTTTTTATATTATTAGGAAAAATAGAATTGATCAAAAACTAATTTCCTTTTCATTGGGAAAATTCAGAAGAGAGCTTGAACTTTTCTTCACTTCATTGAGAAATTTCAAATAGAACTTTAAATTTCCTTGCGCATTTGTGAAATTAAGAACTGAAGTGGAAGATATTTATTTTCTTTGGAGAAATTAGAACTGAACTGTAAGTTCTTTAATAAAATTCAGAAGATAGCTTGAACTTTCTATCTTCTATGAAAAATTTGGAACAGTATTTTTAATTTTTTCATCTCTTTGAGAAAAATCTGAACTGAAGTGGAATCTTGCATGATGACTAGAACTTGAACTTTTCTTCACTTCGTTGAGAAAATTTAAAATTGAAGTAGAAATTTTTATTTTCCGGGAAAATATTCACAACTATGGTATAAGTTTTTCTATCTTCTACGGAAAAATTTGAATAGAACTTTAAATTTCCTTGTGTCTGTGAAATTAAGAACTGAAGTGGAAGATTTTTATTTTCTTTGGAGAAATTAGAATTGAACTGTAAGTTCTTTAATAAAATTCAGAAGATAACTTGAACTTTATATCTTCTATGAAAAATTTGGAACAGTATTTTAAATTTTTTCATCTCTTTGAGAAAAATCTGAACTGAAGTGGAAAATTTTTATTTTTCTTGAAAAATAGAATTGATCTGTAACTTATTTCTTTTCATATGGATAGTTCGGAAAAGAACTTGAACTTTTCTTCACATCAATGACAAAATTAGCTCCTTATTTTCATTGTGAAATATTCACGATCAATGTGTAACTTTTATCTATCTTCTACAAAAGATTTGGAGGAGAATTTAAAATTTATGTCTTTGGGGAAACATCTGAACTGAAGTGGAACCTTTTTATATTATTAGGAAAAATAGAATTGATCAAAAACTAATTTCTTTTTCATTGAGAAAATTCAGAAGAGAGCTTGAACTTTTCTTCACTTCATTGAGAAATTTCAAATAGAAGTTTAAATTTCCTTGTGTCTTTGTGAAATTAAGAACTGAAGTGGAAGATTTTTATTTTCTTTGGAGAAATTAGAATTGAACTGTAAGTTCTTTAATAAAATTCAGAAGATAACTTGAACTTTCTATCTTCTACGGAAAAATATTCACAAATATGGTATAGGTTTTTCTATCTTCTACGGAAAAATTTCATATAGAACTGAAACTCTGCATAAATATCTTCATTTTTAGTCTAGTTGCGTAGGTACTAAAGGAACATTGAACATTTTTCTGATTTTGTGTGTTTTCGCAAGAAAATTCATAGCTAGTTGAAACTCTTAATAAATATCTTCATTTTTAGTCTAATTGTGTTGGTAATAAAGGAGAATTGTACATTTTTCTGATTTTGTGTGTTTTCGCAAGAAAGTAGCTTGTCTTTATAAACTTTATCCCTCGCTCTTTGAAACATTTCATATATATCTTAAATTTTAGTATTTTTGCGTAGGTAAAAAGATAAATATTAAATTTTTTCTTTTTTCTTGTGTTTTATATAGATTATATATTTTATTGTTAACAATTATAAATATCTAGTTGAAACTAAGAATATATAAATTCAATTTGATAATACTTTATTAGGTTATACGGGACCCTATAACATTTTTTCTGAGTGTTTGTTATTTAGCAAGAAAATATATGGTCCTGTGTACAAAAATAAATATACCTTTTACTATCTGAATCACGATATTCCTTTGTATCCGAATTTCGCATGTCATACAGGTATATTTAACATTTGACCTTTGTTGGAGAGATTACTAAATAAAATATAGTTAATTTCTCCCTATTCTACATATACCTAATACACTGATAATTATCCCAGTAAAAATTAGAAAACGAGAATATTTAAGCAATTACACATTTATATTGGTTCTAAGGTAGTGTGTGTTTGCGCGAACGTATATTGTATTTAAATATTTTATACCATGATCATAAAAACTGAGAATAGATATCGTAAGATTCATAATATATGCGAGTTTGCTAAAGGAAAACATAAAATTCTTTCTTACTTTTTGTGTTTTCGTTAGAAAAAAACTTGTGTGTAGCAAACATGGACATAGCTAGTTCAAACTCTTAAAAGAGATCTACATATTTAGTATCAGTGATGGTGTTATATAGGGGCATAGATAATTTTTTCTGATGTTGTGTGTTTTCGCAAGAAAATATATTGTATTTAGAAAATTTAGACATAGATAGTTGAAACCATGCATAAATATATTAATTTTTAGACAAATTGCGTAGGTACTAAAGGAACATTAAAAATTTTTTCTGATTTTTTGTGTTTTCGTAAGAAAATATCTTGTCTTCAGCAACCTGAGACAGAGCTAGTTGAAACTCCACATAAAGATATTCATTTTGACTCTAATTGCTAAGTTAATACGGTAACATTGAATATTTTTCTGAAGGTGTTTTTTTTCTCAATAAATAATAATTTAGTTATAAACATAAGCAATAGATACATGAATATCTACATAAATATATTAATTTTTTGCTTAATTGCGTATGTACTAAAGGAACTTTGAACATTTTTTCTGATTTTTTGTGTTTTCGAAAGAAAATAGCTTGTATTCAGCACACTTAGACATAGATATTATAAAATCTGATTAAATATCTTATTTTTTTGCCTAACTAATCAGTTACTAAATTAGAATTTTACTTTTTTATGTTTTTGGTTTTTTTAGATACAAAATATCTTTTCTGTATAAACTTTAGCCATAGCTTGTCTGTAGCAAACTTAGCCATAGCTAGTTGAAAATCTGCATAAATATCTTCATTTTTAGCCTAATTGCGTGGCTACTAAAGAAACATTGAACATTCTTTCTGATTTTGTGTGTTTTCGCAAGAAAATCCATAGCTAGTTGAAAATGTTCATAAATATCTTCATTTTTACCCTAATTGCGTAGGTACTGAAGTAGCAATGAAAATTCTTTCTGATTTTTTGTGTTTTATCAATAATAGATATTGTCTTTATTAAACGTATCAACAGATATTTGAAACGATGTTTACATATCTTAATTTTTAGACAAATTACAAAGGTACTAAAGGAACATTGATCATTTTTTCTGATTTTGTGTGTTTTCGCAAGAAAATAGCTTGTCTTTAGCAAATTTATCCATAGCTAGTTGAAACAGTGCATAAATGTCTTCATTTTTAGTCTAGTTGCGTAGGTACAAAAGGAACATTGAACATTTTTCTGATTTTATGTGTTTTCGCAAGAAAATCCATCTCTAGTTGAAATTCTGCATAAATATCTTCATTTTTAGTTTAATTGCGAATTAACTTAATTAAAATTTAAATTTTCTCGTTTTGTTGTGTGTTTTTGGAAGAAAACATCTTGTCTGTATCAAACTTAGCCATAGCTAGTTGAGAATCTGAATACATACCTTAAATTTTGAATCATTGAGTGGCGACTGAAAGAGAATTGAAATTTTTTTCTGATGTTGTGTTTTTTCGGGAGAAAATAGATTGTCTTTAGCAAACTTAACCATAGCTAATTGAAACTCTCAATAAATATCTTCATTTTTAGTTTAATTGCGTAGGTACGAAAGGAACATTGAACATTTTTTCTGATTTTGTGTGTTTTTGCAAGAAAATCCATAGATAATTGAAACTCTACATAAATATCTTCAGTTTTAATCTAATTGCGTAGGTAATAAAGGAACATTGATCATTTTTTCTGATTTTGTGTGTTTTCGCAAGAAAATAGCTTGTTTTTAGCAAACTTAGCCATAGCTAGTTGAAACTATTCATAAATATCTTCATTTTTAGCCTAATTGCGTAGGTACTAAAGGAGCATTGAGCATTTTTTCTGATTTTGTGTGTTTTCGCAAGAAAATAGCTTGTCTTTATCAAACTTAGCCATAGCTAGTTAAAACTCTACATAACTATTTTAATTTTGAGATTAAGTGATTATGTAATCACAGGATATTGAACGTTTTTTCTGATTTTGTGTGTTTTCGCGAGAAAATACCTCATTTTTAGCAATCTTAGCCATAAATGCTTGAAAAGGTCCATAATAAAATTAATTTTTAGCCTAATTGCGTAGGTACTAAACGAACATTGATTCTAATTATGTGCGTTTTCGCAAGAAAATAGCCTGTCTTTAGCAAACTTAGCCATAGCTAGTTGAAACTGTGCATAAATATCTTCATTTTTAGTCTAATTGCGTAGGTACTAAAGGAACATTGAACATTTTTTCTGATTTTTGTGTGTTTTCGCAAGAAAATCCATAGCTAGTTGAACTCTGCATAAATATCTTCCTTTTTAGTCTAGTTGCGTAGGTACTAAATGAACATTGAACATTTTTTCTGATTTTGTGTGATTTCGCAAGAAAATCCATATCTAGTTGAAACTCTACATAAATATCTTCATTTTTAGCCTAATTGAGTAGGTACTAAAGGAACATTGAACATTTTTTCTGATATTGTGTGTTTTCGCAAGAAAATAGCTTGTTTTTAGCAAACTTAGCCATAGCTAGTTGAAACTCTGCATAAATATCTTCTTTTTTATACTAATTACGTAGGTACTAAAGGAAAATTGAACATTTTTTCTGATTTTGTGTGTTTTCGCAAGAAAATAGCTTGTGTTTAGCAAACTTATCCATAGCTAGTTCAAACCTTTCATACATTTATTCAATTTTAGTATTGTTGATTTTTTACAATAATATCAATTAACATTTTTTCTGATTTCTTGTGATTTCTCAATATTAGTTCTTTTTCTTATAAACAATATAAATAGAGATTTTAAAGTGAAAAAAAATATATTCAGAATTATAAAAATTTATTCTTTAATTAATGACTATATAACATTTTTCCTGATTATGTGTGTTTTATCAAGAAACTAGCTTGTATTTAGCAAACTTAGCCATAGCTAGTTGAAACTCTTTATAAATATCTTCTTTTTTAGTCTAATTGCGTAGGTACTAAATGAAAATTGAATATTTTTTCTGATTTTGTGTGTTTTCGCAAGAAAATAGATTATCTTTAGCAAATTTAGCCTTAGCTAGTTGAAACTGTGCATAGATATCTTCATTTTTAGACTAATTGCGTAGATACTCAAGGAACATTGAAAATTTTTTCTGATTTGTGTGTTTTCGCAAGAAAATCCATAGCTAGTTGAAACTGTGCATAAATATCTTCATTTTTAGCCTAATTGCGTAGGTACTAACGGAACACTGAACATTTTTTCTGATTTGTGTGTTTTCGCAAGAAAATCCATAGCTAGTTGAAACTGTGCATAAATATCTTCATTTTTAGTCTACTTGCGTAGGTACTAAAGGAACATTGAACATTTTTTCTGATTTTTTGTGTTTTCTAAATAAAATATATCTTCCCTGGTTAACCGAAAAAGATATAGTTGTCAATATTTATGCAGATTTTCAAGTTTATCCTGATTGCGTAGGTACAAGGGGAACGTTTAAAATTTTTTCTAATGTTGTGTGTTTTCGCCCGTCAACAGCTCTTCTTCAGAAAAAAATGACATCGCGCTTTAACAACAGATATAGATAAATTCATTTTAAGATTAGTTGCGTAGGTACTACGGGAACATTGAACATTTTTTCTGATTTTGTGTGTTTTCGAAAGAAAATCCATAGCTAGTTGAAACTCTGATTAGATATCTTCATTTTTAGCCTAATTGCGTGTGTACTAAAGGAACATTGAACATTTTTTTCTGATTTTGTGTATTTTCGCAAGAAAATATCTTGTCTTTAGAAAACTAAGGCATAGCCCATTGAAACTATGCATAAATATCTTCATTTTTAGCTTAAATGCGTAGGTACTAAAGGAACATTGAACATTTTTTCTGATTTTGTGTGTTTTTGCAAGAAAATCCATAGCTAGTTGAAACTCTACATAAATATCTTCAGTTTTAATCTAATTGCGTAGGTACTAAAGGAACATTGAACATTTTTTCTGATTTTGTGTGTTTTCGCAAGAAAATAGCTTGTCTTTAGCAAACTTGGCCATAGATAGTAGAAACTGTTCATAAATATCTTCATTTTAAGCCTAATTGCGTCCGTGCTAAAGTAAAATTGAACATTTTTTCTGATTTTGTGTGTTTTCCCAAGAAAATACCTCGTCTTTAACAAACTTAGCCATAACTACTTGAAACTGTGCATAAAAATCTTCATTTTTAGTCTAATTGCGTAGGTACTAAAGGAACATTGAACATTTTTCTGATTATGTGCGTTTTCGCAAGAAAATACCTTGTCTTTAGCAAACTTAGCCATAGCTAGTTGAAACTGCATAAATATCTTCATTTTTAGTCTAATTGCGTAGGTACTAAAGGAACATTGAACATTTTTTCTGATTTTGTGTGTTTTCGCAAGAAAATCCATAGCTAGTTGAACTCTGCATAAATATCTTCCTTTTTAGTCTAGTTGCGTAGGTACTAAAGGAACATTGAACATTTTTTCTGATTTTGTGTGATTTCGCAAGAAAATCCATATCTAGATGAAACTCTACATAAATATCTTCATTTTTAGCCTAATTGAGTAGGTACTAAAGAAACATTGAACATTTTTTCTGGTTTTGTGTGTTTTCGCAAGAAAATAGCTTGTTTTTAGCAAACTTAGCCATAGGTAGTTGAAACTGTACATAAATATCTTCATTTTTAGTCTAATTGCGTAGGTAATAAAGGAACATTTAACATTTTTTCTGATTTTGTGTGTTTTCGCGAGAAAATAGATTGTCCTTAGCAAACTTAGCCATATCTATTTGCAACAATTCATAAGAATCTTAAATTTGATTGTAATTGAGTAAGTACAGCAGAATCATTGAAAATTTTTCCTGATTTTGTGTGTTTTCGCAAGAATACAGTTTGTTTTTGTTAAACTCAGCCATAGCTAGTTGAAAAGGTGCATAAATATCTTCATTTTTAGCCTAAATGCGTAGGTACTAAAGGAACATTGAACATTTTTTCTGATTTTGTGTGTTTTCGCAAGAAAATCCATAGCTAGTTGAAACTCTTTATAAATATCTTCATTTTTAGCCTAATTGCGTAGGTACTAAAGGAACATTGAACATTTTTTCTGATTTTGTGTGTTTTCGCAAGAAAATAGCTTGTCTTTAGCAAATTTAGCCATAACTAGTAAAAACTGTGCATACATATCGGCATTTTTAGCCTAATTGTCTAGATGCTAAAGGAAAACTGAACATTTTTTCTGATTTGTGTGTTTTCACAAGAAAGTAGCTTGTCTTTAAAACATTTATCCATTAATAGTAGAAACTGTTCATAGATATCTTCATTTTTAGACTAATTGCGTATGTACTAAAGGAAAACTGAACATATTTTCTGATTTTGTGTGTTTTCGCAAGAAAGTAGCTTGTCTTTGGCAAACTTAGCCATAGCCAGTTGAAACTGTGCATAAATATTTTCATTTTTAGCCTAATTGCGTAGGTACTAAAAGAACATTGAACATTTTACTTCTGATTTTGTGTGTTTTCGCACAAAAATCCATAGCTAGTTGAAACTGTGCATAAATATCTTCATTTTTAGTCTAATTGCGTAGGTACTAAATGAACATTGAACATTTTTTCTGATTTTGTGTGTTTTCGCAAGAAAATAGCTTGTTTTTAGCAAACTTAGCCATAGCTAGTTGAAACCGTGCATAAATATCTTCATTTTTAGTCTAGTTGCGTAGGTACTAAAGGAACATTGAACATTTTTTCGATTTTGTGTGTTTTCACAAGAAAATCCATAGCTAGTTGAAACTCTGCATAAATATCAGTATTAAGAAAGGAACTTGCTCTGAAATATCTTTTGAAAAGTATAACATAACATAACATAATATAGTATAGCATAGAATAACGTAGAATTGAACAGCATAACAAAGCATAGCCTAATATAGTATTGCGTGGCCTAGAAATGATGTGCCAAGTCAAGCCAAGTATAGCCCTACATAGCATAGCCTTGCAAAACGTAGCATAACATAAAGTAACCTAACATAGACTAACATTGGGGGCCCGGTGGCCCTTTGGGAGCCTGGAGGCCTTTGAGGACCGGGGGCTTCCTTCGGGGTTGGGGTGGGGTATGAGGACCCTTTGGGGTTGGGGTAGAGGACCTCACAACACTGTTCAAATGGAAATTGTGTAGTATAACGACCACAGAGTTTCACCCTCAAATCCTCTTCTAAAATCATCTTTTAAAATCATCTTTTAAAATGTCTCTAACTGTTCTCTCCGAAATAATTCCCTAAAATGTCTAAAACGGTTTCGACCAAATAACCCCTAATCGTAATTTCAGCGTGTCCCTTTTGTTTTTGGCATCTCTGCGCTGTCACATTTGAAATTACTAAGAAACCCTTTCGTGAATCAATAATTCCCCTTAGAAACAATAAATTAATTCCCCTTTCTTGACAATCAATCAACCATGACATCATCTGTCAGACATTAAAACTATGCCTGGAAACAATAATCGACCTTTGGAAATTTAGGACATTGATTCCGGTCTCCGTTAGACTCAAGAAACCTGAAAACATCCATCAAAATGAGAAAGTTCCTGTTTTTCAAATTCTCACTGACAAAAACCATAAAACAGACATAAATTATTGTTGACATCCAAGAAAAAAATCAAATAAATTGACCGACGCACATAACAGTCCAAGAAACAACCATAAATATGAGAAAATTCCTGTTTTTTCAAGTGAGAAAAATTCTGTTTTTTCATTCTCAGTGAGAAAACCATCAACCACGCTGTTCTCGTGGGAGTCGGACCCCCCTCTCTACTCATCTGAACTAATTTTATATATATATATATATATATATATATATATATATATATATATATATATATATATATATATATATATATATATATATATATATATATATATATATATATATATATATATATATATATATATATATATATATATATATATATATATATATATATATATATATATATATATATATATATATATATATATATATATATATATATATATATATATATATATATATATATATATATATATATATATATATATATATATATATATATATATATATATATATATATATATATATATATATATATATATATATATATATATATATATATATATATATATATATATATATATATATATATATATATATATATATATATATATATATATATATATATATATATATATATATATATTATTTATTTCGGCGCGTACAAACAGCTCCTGTCATTTGATGTGCCATCAGCGGTCCAATTACCCTGGAACACGTATTTTGGCCGAAACTTTCTCAAAATGCCTTTGAAACCAACTTGAGACTTCGAAACCTATTTTTAATTCCTAAAAACATCTAATAATAACATTGCACTTCTAATTACCGATTTTCATGTATGTTATGGAATAAATTAATTTAAAATTAGTTTCTTCAAAATTAGCGTTCCAACGTTGAAGCCAAGTTTCGCGTTCAAGAGAGATCTGACTTGTCTACCCATGAAAAGATCTAATTTCGCTTATGTTAATAGGTTCACTGGAGCACTTGAACTTCGGTCCGGGTTTTTATAATGGGTGAGGTAGGAAAAATCATACTGCCAATTATATAAACTGTGGTCGAAAGTGATTGGAAGGCAACTAACACCCCTTCCGTGCCCACCATTTATCCGAACACATCCAATCAAAATTTTGAAATAGCCATTTTATTCAAAGTAGTTGAAAGGTTCGGAAATTATATCATTGAGGATGACACTCTCCCCAAAGTCCTCAGGTTAAGGGTTGTAAGCTATGCCCTGGTGGCATATAAGGTTTTATTGAAAGCTTTGTCGTAGAAACTTGAAAAGAGGCTCATTCGATTTAAAATTCAAAGTGCTAGTGCCCTTTTTAATAGTCAAAAGTGATTTAAGGGCAACTAACCCCCCTCTCATGCCCACCTTTTCCCCAAACACGTCCAATCAAACTTTTTAGATAGCCATTTTGTTCAACGGATTTCAAAGTTTTAGAAATAAGGTCTTTGTGGGTGATAACCCCCCTCAGAGCCCTCGGGGCAAGGGTTGTAAGTTATGCCCTGGGTGCATATAAGGTTTTTCAAGATAGTGATGCTATAGGAACTTGAAAAAGGGCTCCTTTGATTGGAAATTAGAAGGGCTTGCACCCTTTTTAATAGTCGAAAGTCATTGGAGGATAACTAACACCCTTCTCACACCTACCATTTCCCCAAACACATCCAATCAAAATTTTGAGATAGCCATTTTGTTTGACGTAGTTAAAAAGTCCGGAAATTATGTTTTTGAGGATGATACTCCCCCCACAACCCTCAGGGAAAGGGTTGTAATTTATGCTCCTGGGGCATATAAGGTCTTTTTTATAATAGAAAGCGTTGTCGTTGAAATTTCAAAAAAGGATCATTCGATTTGAAATTGAAACAGCTAGTGCCCTTTTTAATAGTTGAAAGTGATTGGATGGCAAGTAACCCCCCTCTCACTCCCATCATTTCCCCAAACACATCCAATCAAACTTTTGAGATAGATATTTTTTCAACGTAGTCAAAATGTCCGGCAAGTATGTCTTTGAGGTTGAAAACCCCTCAGATCCCTCAGGTCAAGGGTTTTAAGTTATGCCCTGGGGCATATAAGGTTTTTATAGAAAGCGTTGTCGTAAAAACTTCAAAAAGGGTTCATTTGATTGTAAATTGAAAGGGCTAGTGCGTTTTTAATAGTCGGAAGTGATTGGAGGGCATCTAACCCTCCTCTCACGCACACCGTTTCCCCACAAATGAGTACAAATGAAAGTGAATTGTCAGTTTAATATACATATACAGATATTTAGTAATCAAAATGTTAATATTATTTAATTTATTAAAGTTATAAAAGTAAAAATATTGATATTTTTCAGCAAAGTGCAAATTATGTACTGGCCTTGGGATGGCATAGGGGTTTTGAGCCCTACTCGTGTTAATTTATGCTCGTTTTGAGTTTGATTCGATTATTTATTGTAATTTCTGTTCGTTGTGGGTTTCATTTAATTATCGATGCTGATTTGTGGTAGTTTCACGCTTGGTAGATTACTTGATTCTATTTTTGCTCATTTTTGTTTTAATGGGGTTCTTTAATTTTCTTTGAAAAACTTATTTTTTGGAAAAAGTTTTTTTCAATTAATCCCTTAACAAAACCTTGACTTTGGCAATACCCTTTACAAGGTTTCAAAACTGATTGGGTCTACAAAAATATATGAAAATCATTTGATGGCTATTGCACTTTAGCATTTAATAGTAAAAAGGAAATAAAATCCGTTATTGCATGTTGTAGGAACAGCTATAACACAGTAACGAGTGATAATGGCCAAAATCTAAAAACTGGAAATGAAAAGGGTCTTAAAAAAAACTGTGGAATTATAAAAAAAAATTACAATATAAAACCATTTTGAAAATAGTAATTTTCATTCATATTTAACTAAACAAGTAGGGAGGCCCCAATGGATATGAACGGGGCACCATATATGGGCATAGAATACTGATAGAAGCTTACAAAATTGCCGGATAAGAAATGTACTATTTGGTACTTTAAAGCACCATTTTCAAGGTTGATTTATTTGTTGTTTCTAGGCGTAATGACTCCGGGACGAAGTTTGCACATGCGCATTGAATTCTAACGGGCAATGTATTGATCCACTAGAGGGGAAGTAATTTTCTAAGAAATTGATCTGCATAATCGGCGGGGAATTATTGATCCACGAAAGGGGAATTAAGAAACAATATGGCTTCTTTGATCTTTAGGTCTGAGGAATAAATAGTCTTTAGTGACAAAGATAAATTAATATTCTATTTTTAAATATGGCTTCTCTGATCTTTAGGCTTAGTGACAAATTCTGGAATTAATATTCTATGGAAGCCTTAATAGAGTAACCAAGAACACCTTAGAGATGAAGAGATTCACCCGGAAATTTTTTCCTGTGAATTTCAAATTTGACAGCGCAGGGATGCCAAAACAAAAGGAACACGCAGAAATTACGTTTAGGGATCATTTGGGCGAAACCGTTTGAGACATTTCAGAAGATGATTTAGGCGAAACAGTTTGAAACATTTTAGAAGATGATTTAGTCGAAACAGTTTGATACCTTTTAGAAGATGATTTGGGGTGAAACTCTGTGGTCGTTATAATACACAAGTTCCGTTTGAACAGTGTTGTGAGGTCCCCTATCCAAACCCCAAGGCCCCCCCCCCTAACTTTTTTAGGCCCCTCATCCCATTTTTTTAAATTTTTTTTTTGCGTGCTTGAGACATAGAAGGGCCCAACCCCCTCCCTATAACTTTTTGGGTCCCCTCCCCCATTTGTTTTGTATACTTTTATTTAAGTTTTTTTAAACCTTTTTTATTTGTTTAACATGATATTTTTTTGAACTTTTTTTTACATGTCTTCGAATGAGATAAAACATACAAAATTCAAATTTAATATTTGCACAATTTGTTAGA
This sequence comes from Artemia sp. Qi Xiang Cuo, assembly GCF_049724085.1. Classification (NCBI taxonomy): domain Eukaryota; kingdom Metazoa; phylum Arthropoda; class Branchiopoda; order Anostraca; family Artemiidae; genus Artemia; species Artemia sp. Qi Xiang Cuo. Next base: position 75,807,361 of record NC_142794.1, on the reverse strand, counting down.
ATGATAACAATTTATCTGTTAGAAGTAATAACTTTTCTGTCAATAATACCAAATTTTCATTAGAAGTAACAATTTTTCATTATGATAACAAGTTTTCAGACAGAAGTAGCAAGATTTCCTTAACACTAACAAATTTTTTCTTCGAAATATCAACATTTTCTATTAATACTAAGATTTTTCCCCAAAGACATAAATTTAAAGTTTTCATCCAAATTTTTTGTAGACGATATAAAAAGTTACACATTGATCGTGAATATTTCACTATGAAGAAAAGGAGCTCCACTTTAATTCGGATCTTTTTCACAGGGAATTAAACAAATTTAAATTTATGTTCTAATTTTTAGTGTAGAAGTTAGGAAAATTTATACTATGAATGTGAATGTTTTGCAGGAAGATAAAAAGCTTCATTTTATTTCTAATTTTCTCAACAAGGTGAAGAAAAGTTCAAGTTCTCTTCTGAATTTTCTCAATGAAAAAAAAAAGTTACAGATCAATTCTATCTTTTCCAGAGAAAATAAAAATTTTCCACTTCAATTCCGATTTTCTCAATAAAAAAAGAAATTAGTTATTGATCAATTCTATTTTTCCAAATAATAGAAAAAGGTTTCACTTCAATTCAGGTTTTTCCCCCAAAGATATAAATATAAAGTTTTCATCCAAATTTTTTGTAGAAGATATAAAAAGTTACACATTGATCGTGAATATTTCACTATGAAGATAAGGAGCTCCACTTTAATTCTAAGATTTTTCCCAAGGACTTAAACAAATTTAAAGTAATGTTCTAATTTTTAGTGTAGAAGATAGGAAAATTTATACTATGAATGTGAATATTTTCCAGAAAGATAAAAAGCTTCATTTTATTTCTAATTTTCTCAACAAGGTGAAGAAAAGTTCTCTTCTGAATTTTCTCAATGAAAAAAGAAATAAGTTACAGATCAATTCTATTTTTTCCAGAGAAAATAAAAATTTTCCAATTCAGTTCAGATTTTCTCAATAAAAAAAGAAATTAGTTATTGATCAATTCTATTTTTCCAAATAATATAAAAAGATTCCACTTCAATTCAGATTTTTCTCCAAAGACATAAATTTAAAGTTTTCATCCAAAGTTTTTTGTAGAAGATAAAAAAAGTTACACATTGATCGTGAATATTTCACTATAAAGATAAGGAGCTCCACTTTAATTCTGAGATTTTTCCCAAAGACATAAACAAATTTAAAGTAATGTTCTAAATTTTAGTGTAGAAGTTAGGAAAAGTTATACTATGAATGTGAATATTTTCCAGAAAGATAAAAAGCTTCATTTTATTTCTAATTTTCTCAACAAGGTGAAGAAAAGTTCTCTTCTGAATTTTCTCAATGAAAAAAGAAATAAGTTACAGATCAATTCTATTTTTTCCAGAGAAAATAAAAATTTTCCACTTCAGTTCAGATTTTCTCAATAAAAAAAGATATTAGTTATTGATCAATTCTATTTTTCCAAATAATATAAACAGATTTAACTTCAATTCAGATTTTCCCCCAAAGACATAAATTTAAAGTTTTCATCCAAATTTTTTGTAGAAGATATAAAAAGTTACACATTGATCGTGAATATTTCACTATGAAGAAAAGGATCTCCACTTTAATTCTGAGATTTTTCCCAGAGACATAAACAAATTTAAAGTAATGTTCTAAATTTTAGTGTAGAAGATAGGAAAAGTTATACTATGAATGTGAATATTTTCCAGGAGGATAAAAAGCTTCATTTTATTTCTAATTTTCTCAACAAGGTGAAGAAAAGTTCAAAATCTTTTCTGAATTTTCTCAATGAAAAAAGAAATAAGTTACAGATCAATTCCATTTTTTCCAGAGAAAATAAAAAATTTCCATTTCAGTTCAGATTTTCTTTTTATATCTTTTCAGAACAAGTTCTTTTCTTAATTTCCTCCCTAAACCAATTTCATAACTTGAACTACTCATTCTTTTCACACACAACTCTACTTTATGACTTTTTGAATACCTAACATCAAGCAATACTTTCAAACGGCTTTTATATATCCTTTCAGAACCAGTTCTTTTCTTAATGTCCCCCCTGAACCAATTTTACAGCTTGAATTTTTAAATTTTTTCAGAACAAGTTCCTTACTTAATGTCCCCCCTAAACCAATTTTACAACTTGAAGTGCTCATTCTTTTCACCCACAACTCTACTTTATGGCATTTTGAATACTCCAACACCAAGCAGAGTTTACACAACGAAGTGAAGAAAAATTTCAAGTTCTCTTCTGAATTTTCTCGAAGAAAGGAAAAAGTTATAGTCCAATTCTAATTTTTTCCAAAGAAAATAAAAAATCTCCGACTTTTCTAATACATTCTAAGCATTGACATTCTAACGTATCCTAAAATAATAGAATTATAACAAAGTAAGGCATAAAATATTTTTATTGAAATAACACCTTGTAGAATATTAACATAAAAGACACTACACTACATACATTATTAGACACTATTAATATTATTGAGCCACTTTGAAAATTTTTTATTCTGATCCATAAAATAAATCATTAGATTATCTCTTGACACTAGAGTTATTCACTTCTCTTAGTTCATAACCACTTGGATAAGAATCATTATTCCATTCTGAGTCATATACAAATTTTACTGGGATGTCACATACAGGGTCAATACATATTTAATCCTTGCAATTATTTAATTCAATGACCTTATGATCTTTGGTAGTAATAATGTTCACTTACACTTTATTCTCCATTAATTTATCTTGACATTTATTAGTGATATTGGATGCCAATGCTCTTTTCATTTTGACTGTGATTTCATTGTCTATTATCACATTATTTTTACAGAGGTAACAGTTCTGGCAAGTTGACAAGGTATGATTTATGATGTCGGTACAGCAGTATGCACCTCTTCTATTTCCCTTTGCTTTCATTTGAATGCTAACACAGGAAAGATGACGATAAGATCTATCAACAGCTAACATGTTACCAGAACCATTAACTAGAAGTTTTCCCTTTTCATCAACTATTATTTTTATGTTAGCATTCTCTTTAAGTACTAACTTCTCTGGAAATGATATTTTCTTATATCTGCCAATTGACGTACGGAAATTCTTGAGTACTCCAAAGGAATTTAACTCCTCACTTTCATGACAACGTAGGCATACATTCCCAATAAGATCTCCACAACTACTTTTTTCATAGTTCAAATATATCTCTTTGTCAGCATTCAAGGCAACGATGACTTTATCATGCATTCACAAGTTTCTCGAATAATTCATTTTCACTTCTTTTTAAATATGATGTCGATGTTTATTCGTTCAATGGATGAAAATTACTAATCTAATACATGCATTAAACTAGATAGTCTCGATAAGATCACGCCCCATAGTAAAAACTAAAGTAACCCATAACTCCTGAAAAGATTCAGATCAAAATAAAAAGTACACTATTGGAACCACCTTGTCCAAAACCTCCATATAACAAACTTACCGTCCCTTGGCTTAAATAACAAGGAAAATATGTTGGCTTGAAAATCAAGAAAATCGACTTTAACCACAATATTCTCCACATGCGGTATCTTTTTTTCTTTCCGCTTGATTTTTCTCTTCAGCTAGCTGGGCACTTGCAAATCATAGAGAGCTGTATAATGGCTCATTTGAAAGGAAATTGCTACATCTAGTCACTTTTGTAATTAAAAAATAAAATAGTTTTTAAAGTAGAATCAATTTTGTCAAAAAACTTCATTTTCATGTACGAGCTTGATGAATGACATTATAATCGTATATTGGTTATAACCATATATGGCGTAAATAGTGAATGCAATATTTATACACGTTTATGTCTCGATAACATAATTTTATTTTATTTTAGTTTTCAGTTCAGGATCGCTAAAATTATTATGTAAACTGCTTAAATATTTCTGGTGTCTGAGCAATAATTTTAACTTTTTAATTAAAATTAGGAAAATACATAAAAATTTTAAAATTAGTTTTGTTTTTTGTTAGTTTTTTTAATAAGGAATATCCGGGTTGCAGCGGTAGCTAGCAACCTAGTAAGAGACGATCACGCCTCATAGTAAAAACTAAAGAAACCCATAACTTCTGAAAAAAGATTCAGATCAAAACAACAAGTACACTATTAGAACCACCTTGTTCAAAACCTCTATATATCAAACTTACCGTCCCTTGGCTTGGATAACAAAGAAAATAAATTGGCTTGAAAATCAAGAAAATTGACTTTAACCACGATATTCTCCACATACGGCATCTTTTTTTTCCTTCCGCTTGACTTTTCTCCTCAGCTAGCTGTGCACTGGAAAATCATAGACAGCTATATAATGGCTCATTTTAAAGGAAATTGCTACATCTAGTCACTTTAGTAATTTAAAATAAAATAGTTTTTAAAGTAGAATCAATTTTGTGAAAAAACTGCATTTTTGATGTATTTTCATACTGCAGTCTTTTCAAAGATATTTGATAGCAATAGCTACTCTTCTCAATAGTAATCGAAACTCTAAAAAACAAACTTTTGATACCAATAGATATCCGGGTTGCAGCGGTAGCCAGCAACCTAGTAAGAGACAATCACGTCCAATGTTAAGAAATATAAAAACACTAACTCGTAAAAAAGAGTCAGATCAAAACAAAAAGTACACCATAAGAACCGCCGTGTCTGAAAACCCTGTATAGGAAACTTTCTGTCCATTGGCTCGGACAGTAAATGAAATATATTGGCTTGAAAATCAAGAAAAGTGGCAGCTATTACCGCATTCTGCCTAAACTTCATCTTTTTTTCTCTTTCTTTTTTTCCCACAGATAGCTTGGCACTGGAACATCGTAGAGAGTTATATAATAGCTCATTTTAATGAAAATTGATTGGGTTGAAGATCTTTTGTAACTAAAACAAATTATTTTTAAAACAGAATAAATTTTTCCACTGAAACCGCATTTTTGATATCTTTTCATGCTGTAGTCTTTTCAGAGATATGTGATTTTTAAAGCCATCAAACAGTTCGTGGTAAAGTTATATTAAAACTTCATATTCCATAAATAGCTTGGCATTGAAACATCGTAGAGTTGTTCAATGGCTCATTTTAAAGGAATTAAATAAAGTACCGATATAGCTCATCATAAATGGGATTTGTCAATTAGGTTTATCTTATATCCCGGTTGCAGCGGCAGCTAATAACCTAGAAAGAGACGATCACGTCCAATGTTAAGAAATATAAAAACCCATAACTCCTAAAAAAAGAGTCTGATCAGAGCAAAACACCATTAGAACCGCCATGTCCAAAAACCCTGTATAGGAAATTTTCTGTCCCTTGACTTGAACAGCAAGGGAAATTAGGAGTTATTGGTTATTATATTTCTTAGCATTGGACGTGATAGTCTCTTACTATGTTGCTAGCTACCGCTGAAACCCGGAAACCGTACTGTAGGAAAAGCATACATATCGTTCATCATAAATTGCGTCAGTCAAGAAGATATTCTGCAAATACGGTATCCTTTTTTTCTTTCTTTTCTTCAGATAGAATTAATTTTTAAAGAAAATTGCCGGATCTAGAGCCTTTTGAATTTTTATTTTTAATATAATCAATTTTTTTACAATTAATCTGTGTAATGAGATTCAACAATTTTTCAAATAACCGGAATGTCTAGACTTCATTAGTGATTAACGACTTTTTTCACAACAAGCAGTTGTACGCGAGCGAAATATATCTCCGAAAAACGAATTAACAGGGGTTGGACAAGAAAATAATCAGAAAAACCGTGCGAATATTCCACTAGTGAATTAGCGGGACTAAACTCAAACAGGGGAACTACCCTCTAAAAAAAAATCATGTATTCCTCCTGGATACTCGTATTTCAAATATAATATCCTCCTGGGCAGATTACTCAATAGGACAGGTGCCTCCCACCTTTCTTGTCCAGTATGCGCACAAACTGACAAATTCTCCTAATTTGTCGTCCTCAATACTCTTATAACCTTCGTCACCGAAGATTATCTCTAACTCCGCCAATTCACTTAAATTATAGCCCAACTTTCAACGTTTTCTTATCTGTCATTAAACCCTGTAATATTTTTAAATACGGAGATTCTCCCACTGTATACTCAACTCATTAATTTCACGCTGTTCTTTTTTATTTTCGTCTAACAAGGCCTAAAGCCCATTATAGACTTTCATAATTTTATTAATTAAATACGTAATTTTGTGTTTTTATATGTCACCACAATAGGCTACTTTTGTAGGCCAAATTAATCGTCTCTTCGAAAACGCGAAATTCTTTTATTGTCAGCGCTGTTAATAATTCCTGTTCTTGCTGCCACCACTTATTGGAGTGTAAGTACCGCTGGCACCACTTATTGGAGGTTTATTGTGCGGGGTCCCCACTTTTAAAGGCAAAAATGGCGCAAAGAGTTGCTATGCCACTTACTGGAGGGGGAAGGTCCCTCTTTGACCCCAAATTAGTGGGATTTCCGCGGTTACTCCAATGGTTCCGTATATACCAACGTGATCGGATGGTTTATGGCCACATTTAAAGCCAAAGTTTACCGATAAGATTTCTAACTAACTCTTTTAGATTCGACCTAAGCTGAAAAGTTAAGAGAGTACATAGAAAAATCTTACTGCATTAACAATCACGCGGTATAAAAATAACTCACTAAAAAATGGACTCTTCCTCCCAGCCCGCTAGCCGCGTGCTGTGGCGGGGGTTACGAGGGTGGTAATGAATCTTTCCTGCCAATCCTTGGACTTACTAATCTACTGGCCAACCTCCCTAACTGCGTAATTCTTTCCCTCGTGGTCTATTAAGCACGTACGCCGTTAAGAGGACCCAAAATGGCGTCAAAAAATAATAGGAAAATTAATATTTATTACTTAAGGAAGGAAAATAATTAAGGGGCCAAAAGAAATGAATCTGGGAGGGACATTTATCTGAAAAAACTGGGACCAAGGGTTCCAACAGTTCTGTTTTGGAATGTTAAGACTGGGCCGATTGCTGATACTGAAAGCACTGTCTCAGTTGAAGGAAAATGGAAGGATAGAGAGTCAAATCAAACGAACAGGAGTCGGATAAATTGAATCAAACTAATTAAGAGCCTGATATGTGAGTGTTTATGTGTAGGTGGGTTAGGCTAGGTTAGGCTAGGTTAGGTTAGCCAAGGTTAGGCTAAGTTAAGATAGGTTAAGCTAGGTTAGGCTAGGTTAAGTTAGGCTACGTTAGGCTAGGTTAAGATATGTTAGGATAGACATACGGACACAAACATATATATGTGACTTTATATGTGTGGCTGGGTTAGGCTAGACTAGGTTAGGTTAGGCATATAGTCACGTTAGGTTAGGCATATAGCAAATAAGTGGACAATGGGCCGTCCAGAGTTGCATGTTACGCTTCAAACTTTGAACGTTAGACGCATAGCTGAAAATATATTCACAGCTGTCGGATTGGCCCTGAAAAGAGATGCAATTGAAGATAAAGTATTTTATATAGAATCGGACTCTAGTTCAAATGTTGTTAAAGCCCGCTAACTTGGGGGGATTGAAAGGTCTTTATGCTTTGGTCATTGTCTTCACTTTCCTGCAACCAATACTCTCAAGTTCCGAAGAGATTTTGACGTAGAGCAAGTAGTCGAGTGTGAATGTGATGACAATAACGATGACCTGGGAAATGGCTCTAGTAAAGAGCACGAGATTGATGCAGCGAAGGATGATCTACCCGATGTCATCAATGAAAATATTCCTAACGTTGCTTCTGATATGGATGATCCTGACGAGTCAAATGAAGAAAGTGTTAACACACGAGTTACATTTTTATCATCTGCAACAGGTTTGCCCGACTCTGGCACACCACGACAAAGATGCTATCTAGCTGTAGCCTAGGAAATGAATCACGAGTACTGCCAGGAAGTTCCCCAGAAGAGAAAGAGGGCAAGTACTATGAGGAGCTTTGTCCTTATCAAGATTTAAGTAGGGGATATTTCTCTTCTCCTTTTTTAATTCATTATATCATTGGCTTCCGGTTTCCCAGGGGGATCATTACCTTGTAAACCATCCCCCATTCCAACCGGTGTCCATGGAATGACTAAACAAAAACCGGCAAAACAGTTTTAAGGGAAAAGACACTTTCAAGGTCATGACAAAATGGAACAGAAATGTCCCTGAATGGTTCAAAACTTAGGTGTTAATATTATGTGGCTGGATATAGGAATATGGGTGCAATATTTTGGACATGAAAGATCTAGATGCCTGATCATTTACAACCAAGAAAAGTGGAAAATAATTTAATTTGTTGGTGAAAAAATCTTCAGGATTTGACTTTTGTTTCAAGGATGGAAAAATACATGAGTATATTTTAGTGTAGACTTGGATTCTATTTTTTAAGACATTATAAGATAGAACTAAATCAAGTACGTTGAAAGTATATCTCAAAGTAAGAAAAGCGGAGTTCGTTGATTTGGGCTCAGAACGACTCGAGCGCCTAAATTTTACTGGGATTTGGTAACACATTGTGTAATTGTTCGTTTGTTTTCTTGTCTGTGTAATCCTAGTATTTTTCTGTTTCTTTTTATTACTAAATAAAAAAACCCAGTTTTTTAAACTGAAAGTAAGGAGCGACATTAAAACTTAAAACGAACAGAAATTATTCCTTATATGAAAGGGTCTGTCCACTCCTCAACGCCTCGCTCTTTACGATAATTTTTTTTATTTTTTTAAAAAATAAAGTTGTGAGACAGAGTAAAGATTTAGCTTAAAGCGTGTGGCGATGCGGAGGGGACAGCCCTTTTCATATAAAGAATAATTTCTGTTTGTTATAAGTTTTAATGTCGCTCCTTAGTTTCAGTTTAAAAAACTTGTTTTTTTTTATTTAATTTCTGAACGTTTTTTAGTTAATGCAGCTTTTACTTTGGCTCACCGTCATTGAATAAGTAAAAAAAATTTGCATAAAAATTTTACTGTTCTTTTGCTAACTGGCTGTCTCTCAATTTGGTTCTGACGTAATTTACAAATTAACTTACGTAACGAACTTCCATATTCGTATGTTTTTCTTCTGGCAAAAAATACAAAGTTGCAGATTTTTGCAGATATGAGCTTGAAACCTATGTAATAGGGTTTTCTAATACGCTGAATCTGACGGTGTGATTTTCATTAAATTTCTTTCACTTGTAGGGGATGTTTCCCCCCTCTTTATAAATTCAGGTAAATTTTCTCATGCTCGTAGCCTTTGAGGAGTAATGCTAAACTTAATAATATTTATATATTTAGAATCAGCATTATAAGCATATTCTTTTGATACATTTATTGACATCAAAATTCCGTTTTCAAAAGTTTCGATTTCTATTGAGCCGTATCGCTTTGTTTTTTTATTGTTTTTTTATAACGTATATGTTATTACGTATATGAGGGGGTTCCCCCCTTAGTCAATACCACACTCTTTACGTTAAACGTTAAAAATTGTTTTAATTCACAAACCCCTGAATCACAAAGGCCGTTTAATTAGAATAGATGGCTCTTTTGAAAGCACTAAAAAAAATGTAGCGTGAAGAGCGAGGTATTGACTTGGGGGAAAACCCCCTCATATACGTAATAATTTCTGTTCGTTTTAAGTTCTAATGTTGCTTCTTACTTTCAGTTGAAAAAACTTTTTTTTTTAATTTAATTTCTGATCGTTTTTTAAATAATTATATGAAATCCGGCGCCCCCTTCATAGAAATGTCCCTTACCTCAAAGACTATGCTGAATAAATGGCTATCTCAAAATTTTAATCGGGTGACTTTGAGAAAAAAATGAGCGTGGGAGGGGGCTTAGTTGCCCTACATTTTTTTGGTCACTTAAAAAGAGCACTCGAACTTTTAATTTCTGTTCCAATGAGCCCTCCTACGATATTCTAGGACCACTAGGTCAATACGATTACCCCTGGGGAAAAGAAAAAAAACAAATAAACATGAATCCGTGATGTTTCTTCTGGCAAAAAATGGAAAATTCCACATTTTTGTAGATAGGATCTTGAAACCTCTACAGTATGGTTCTCTGATATGCTGAATATGATGGTGCGATTTTCATTAAGGTTCTATAGTTTTTAGGGGGTCTTTCCCCCTTTTTTCGAAAATCGGCCAAATTTTCTCAGGCACGTAACTTTTGATGGGTAAGATTAAACTTGATGAAACTTATATATTTGAAATCAGAGTTAAAGACTTATTCTTTTGATGTATCTACTGCTATCAAAATTCCGTTACGGAATAATTTCTGTTCGCTTTAAGTTTCAAAGTAGCTCCTTACTTTCAGTTTAAAAAACTTGTTTTTTTATTTAATTTCTGATCGTTTTTTAGTTAATGCAGCTTTTATTTTGGCTCACCGTCATTGAATAAGTAAACAAAATTTGCATAAAAATTTTACTTTTCTTTTGCTCAATGGCTGTCTTTAAATTTGGTTATGACGTAATTTACAAATTAACTTACGTAACGAACTTCTATATTCGTATATTTTTCTTCTGGCAAAAAATACAAAGTTGCAGATTTTTGCAGATATGAGCTTGAAACCTATGTAAAAGGGTTTTCTGATACGCTGAATCTGACGTTGTGATTTTCATTAAAATTCTTTCACTTGTAGGGGATGTTTCCCCCCTCTTTATAAATTCAGGTAAATTTTCTCAGGCTCGTAGCCTTTGATGAGTAATACTAAACTTAATAATATTTATATATTTAGAATCAGCATTATAAGCATATTCTTTTGATACATTTATTGACATCAAAATTCCGTTTTTAAAAGTTTCGATTCCTATTGAGCCGTATCGATTGTCTTTTTTTATTTTTTTTTATTACGTATATGTTATTACGTATATGAGAGGGTTCTCCCCTTAGTCAATACCACACTCATTACGTTAAAAGTTAAAAAAAAAATTTGATTCACAAACCCCAGAATCACAAAGGCCGTTTAATTAGAATAGATAGCTCTTTTGAAAGCACAAAAAAAATGTAGCGTAAAGAGCGGGGTATAGACTTGGGGGAGACCCCCCTCATATACGTAATAATTTCTGTTCGTTTTAAGTTCTAATGTTGCTTCTTACTTTCAGTTGAAAAAACTTAATTTAATTTCTGATCGTTTTTTAAATAATGCTTGGAAATCCGGCGCCCCCTTCATAGAAATGTCCCTTACCCCCAAAAAAAATCCTCCACGGAAAAATTTTTATGCAAATTTTGTTTACTTATTCAGTAACGGTGAGCCAAAATAAAAGCTGCATTAACTAAAAAACGATCAGAAATTAAACTTAAAGTTTTTTAAACTGAAAGTAAGGAGCGATATTAAAACTTAAAACGAACATAAATTATTCCGTATATGAAAGAGGCTGTCCCCTCCTCAACGCCTCGCTCTTTACGCTAAATTTTGACTCTATATCACAACTTTTTTTTTTTAAAAAATAAAAAACTTTAGCGTAAAGAGCGAGGCGTTGAGGAGGGGACAGCCCCTTTCAGGGGAAAGTGCTAGAGCAATTAAGAAGACATTATAAAAAGTTGGATGAGACTCCAGGGGGCGGATTAGACTAAAGAAGTCTCAAAAGGACCATGAAAGTCACAACAGGAAAAATAAAATTTAGAAAGGAAAAATAGAAAGAACTAAAAAGAATTTAGAAAGATAACGAAAATTAAACATGTATGTCTAAAAAATGGGAAAAATCTCTGGCAAATGAAGATCCTCTTGTTGCTCACTTTCGAAATGAATCAGATAACGAATGTTTTGGTCACATAAAGTTTGAGGCCATCAATAGAGCTCGACATGGTGAATTTGAGGAATCAAAAACTGACAAAACTCATCAGTTTTTATTCCTCTAATTGACCATGTCAAGCTCTATTGATGGCCTTAAACTTTATTCTTAGGAAATGGTGGGCGTGAGAGGGGCTTAGCTGCCATCCAATCACTTTCGTCTATTAAAAAGGGTACTAGCCGTTTCAATTTTCAATCAAATCAGCTCTTTTTGAATTTTCTACGACAACACTTTTCGTAAAAACCTTATATGCCTGCAGGGCATAACTTGCAACCCTTGCCCTGAGGGCTCTGAGGGGGTTATAATCCTCAAAAACCTAATTTCCAAAACGTTCAACTGCGTTGAACAAAATGGATATCACAAAATTTTGATCTCGAAATTTTGATTGTATGAGTTTGGGGAAATGGTGGCGTGAGTGGGGGGGGGGGGTTGTTGCCCTCCAATTACTTTCAACTATCAAAAAGGTCACTAGCCATTTCAATTTCCAATTGCATGAGCCCTTTTTGAAGTTTTTACGACAACGCTCTCTATAAGAATCTTATATGCCTCCAGACCATAACTTACAATTCTCATCCTGAGGGCTCTGGGGGGTTTGTCATCCTCAGTGACCTAATTTCCAGAAACTTTCAGCTACGTTGAACGAAATTTCTGTCTCAAAATTTTGATTGGATGTATTTTTGGGAAATGGTGGGCGTGAGAGGGGGTTGGTTGCCCTCCAATCACTCTCGACTATTAAAAAGGACACTAGCCCTTTGAATTTCCAATTGAATGAGTCCTTTTTTAAGTTTCTACGACAACGCTTTCAATAAAACTTTATATACCCCCAGGGCATAAATCACAACCCTTGCCATGAGGACTGTGGGGGGAGCGTCCTCCTCAAAAACATAATTTCCATCTGGAAATCAACTGCGTTGAACAAAACGGCTATCTCAAAATTTTGATAGGATATGTTTGTGGAAATGGTGGGCGTGCAAGGAGTTTTAATTGCCTCCCAATCACTTTTGAATATTAAATAGGGCACAAGCCACACCAATTTCCAATCGAATGAACGCTTTTCGAAGCTTCTACAACTACTCTTTCGGTACAAAGTGCCCTTGTCTAAAACCAAACAAAAAATAAACAATACATTGTACCAACATCGTTCTTTACTTAGGCAGCGCTATTGCGCTGCCTATGATCATTTTCATGGACTTTGTCTTAAGGAGGACAGGAAAGGCAATTTGAGACCAGGAATCAAATAGAGAGGAAATACTCTCTTGGACTTAGATTTTGCTGATGATTTAAGCATCCTAGGTGAAAGTGTGAGCAAAATGATTGAACTTTTAGAGTTTTTGTGAGTTCAGGGTGCTAGAAAAGGTTTGTAAATTAATTTTAAGAAGACTAAGTCACTAAGGCTAGGAATTAGTGAAGATGAAAAGATGACGTTGGGTAACGAAAAGATTGATTAGGTGGACAGCTCCACTTACCTGGGTAGTACTATTAGTAAAGGCGGTGGGATCAGTGAAGATGTTAAAAGTAGAATAGTCAAGGCTCAGGGTATTTTTTCTCAGGTAAAAAAAAGTTTGGAAGAATAGTAAGACAAGTCTGCAAACCAAGATTACAATATTGGAATCATCTACAGTGATGATAGTGGTCAAATATGACTCTGAAGCATGGGCGCCTCCAAAAAGCGGATGAAGATTTGCTCGATGTTTTCCAAAGAAATTGTCTAATTGTTCTCGGTACTCGAAAAATCTGTCTGACCATATTTCAAACAGCAGTATGTACGGAAAATGTGGTTCAATCCCGCTTTCTAAGGCTATAATGAAAAAAAGGGTGGGATGGCTATGGCGTATTCTACGGATGAAGGGTGACAGATTCCCGAGGATTGTCCTTTTCCAACCACCTAGGGCTAAATAGAAAACAGTTCGTCCTCGTCTGGGGTGGCAGGATGTCAGAAAGAAATATCAGAAATGTCAGAAAGGAGGCTTTCAACAGATTGGGATGGAGGAGGAGCGTGCGTAGCTGTGATGGCCTCCGGTGGCTTGATGTTGCAGTGAGTTGTGAGTACTAGCAGTAGTAGTTCTATTGGGCTATACGAATTTTTTAGTCCTTTTTTGACGTTTATGATGTCCTCCCGGCTAATTTAGCTCCATTTGACTTTCTTTACTGCCTTACGACTTTTCCTATCCCTTTTCTGATTTTTTTTTATCGTAAGTATGACAATCCTTACTCTTAGCTATTTCCTACAAAGGGAAACCGGTCAAAACTGATTTTACAATTTAACATTAAACCTAAATAATAGGAAAAAAAATCTTAATTTACCTGTTAAAAACGAGTGAAAGTGAAGCTTACAGGGGGCAAAATTGAGAGAGAAAGAAGTAAATTAGATTTAAGAGAGGCGCACACCACTCAGCAGATTTTGCTAGTTATAGTGTCCATCAATATCTAAGTACAGAATTGGACATAAAAGAAAGATAACCTATTATATTAATTTATAAAACAGATATGGAGGATAAAGAAGACAGGACAATTTGGAGGGGATAACAAAGAATTACTGAAGCGAGAAACGGATTTTTCTCATGGTCGGGGATGCCACCGTATGCTGACTCCGTATGAACTTTTTAATGCTTAAAAAAAAAAGAATCGATGTGGTTGGAACGGATTGAAATTGTGGCATTTTGTTGTCAGAACTGATATTTTATGCAGCATCTAACATGGAGCAAATGCACTTTAGTGCTACTGTCGTGGTATTATAAACGTCTGGTTCGGGTTCTAAACTAAGATTTTTTCTATGCTGTAATTTTTATTAAATTTTGACTTAATTTTTGGTAGTTTCAGGATCTCTTCCCAAGATCTCGAAACTCTTCTCTCAGATACATTTTATTGTTTAGTTAAATATGAATGAAAATTACTATTTTCAAAATGGTTTTATATTGGAATTTTTTTTATAATTCTACAGTTTTTTTAAGACCCTTTTCATTTTCGGTTTTTAGATTTTGGCCATTATCACTCTTTACTGTGTTATAGCTGTTCCTACAACATGCAATAACGGATTTTATTTCTTTTTTACTATTAAATGATAAATTGCAATAGCCATCAATTGATTTTCATATATTTTTGTAAACCCAATCAGTTTTGAAACTTTGTAAAGGGTATTGGCAAAGTCAACGCTTTGTTACGGGATTAATTAAAAAAAACTTTTTCCAAAAAATAAGTTTTTCAAAGAAAATTAAAGAACCCCATTAAACCAAAAATGAGCAAAAATAGAATCAAGTAATCTACCATGCGTGAAACTACCACAAATCAGCATAGATAATTACATGAAACCCACAACGAACAGAAATTACAATAAATAATCGAGTCAAACTCAAAACGAGCGTAAATTAACACGAGTAGGGCTCAAAACCCCTATGCTATCCCAAGGCCAGAACATAATTTGCACTTTACTGAAAAAATATAAATGTTTTTACTTTTATAACTTTAATAAATTAAATAATATTAACATTTTGATTACTAAATATTTGTATGTGTATATTAAACTGACAATGCACATTGATTTGTATTTTTTTCTGTAAGCATAACTTACAACCCTTGCCCCGAGGACTGGGGGGGGGGGTCCCGCTTCCAGAAAGAAACTGATCCTCGATCAATAGCTTCAACGACTCGGGAACTTGTCTAGACATGATTTTGCCTAGAAACAGGGAAGAGGGCGTGTCCGTGAAATATTGGCTGGACATGCCTAATCTTGCCTGGACATGCTTGATCTTGTCTGGGCGAGAATGTCGCCTAGAAACAGATGCGAGGGGCTAGGAGCTTCACATATTATTAAAACGTTTCTATTATATGGATCAAATTCCGCGTAGTTGAAACACCTGGGAATTTTACCTTAAATTGTGACAGCTGGACGTGCCAAAATCTTGCCTGGGCGGGGATTTCGCCTGAAATTGTGACACCTGGTCACCAAAAGAGGAAATCGCCATTTAACATTCTTCTTGAACCTCTGGAAGAAAGGAGTAGTCCCTATAGGTCTGCTTGAACCAATGGAGGGTTTACTACTTCAATCTAAGCTTTAGATAATTGAGAAGACACAATTATCATATTAGAATGAACCATAAGACACATTAAGGTAATTTACGCTACTCACCCCATTTAATTGACTAGATTGACACATTTTCACTTACAATCCGTTACTTGATACAACTTATCATCTAATTCAGTGAGGCGGTGCTATAATCAAACCATAAATTGTATTCATAAAAGATATTCTGCTCTCAGTGGCAATCTACTTAATTATTTAAGAAACTTAAATCTCAATCCTAAGAGATAAATTAACTCCATGTTACAATAAAAATTCTTTATATTAGGTTAATAACCATCATTTTACCAAATCAAATTTTCAACCACAATTTCCAGATATTTTAAATGGCATATCTGACATACTAGAGTAATTTAAATGCAATCAAATGAACTAACTTGCTACTATATGCGATGTACTTCATTTAACAAACTAAATTGACACATTTTCAAATAATAAATCCAACATTGAACATATTCATAATAAAACTATTTTTTTTTGTGAACATATTCCACTTCTTCCGTATATAAAGTAGTTAACAACACGAAAAAATGTGACATCTGAAACGTATGTAGCAACATGTCAAACCGACGAAGATGCCAAATGTCAAAACACTTAAAATGAAGATTCTTTTCAACTAGATTTATAATAAATATGTAGAAGCCAATACACTTTCTTAACCACTATATAGGTTTAGCAATCAAAATGGCATATCTAAAACATTGCAAATTTGAGACATTAGGTTTTCTCAGAATACAAATATGACAACTCACGAAAGATCTTAAGTCGAACTGGCCAGCCATGACAAAGAATAACAAAGAGAGAATATTGGTGTTCTGGTCGAAGTAACTCTATTAGTGACAGTGACCTATGTGGATCTTTTGCGACAATTGTAGTCCATTAAGATTGGTGGAGTTTTTTATTTGTTTTTCGTTTTTTAATTTTTTTTTATCTTTGTTTCTTCTGTGCTGGAGATGCCTCGTTTTATACAGGCAAAATATCTGCATTGTCTTACCTTTTCTCTCTACTGGCCATAGTCTCGTTTTTTTTTTGTTTCTTCATCGAGTTTTCTCTCTTTGTTGTTCCTTATCAAAACACACGTGAGAGTTCCTACTAGAGAAATATCATGCAAATGAAGATGTGTACTAGAGAATTTAATACGCCCACTTGAGATTTCTTACTGTAGAAAAACCTTATACTAGCAACATCTGTACTAGTACATATTCTTATAGATCAACAATATCCAACAATAAGAAGATTCACACAAGCAATATGAAGATTGATACAAGGAGTAAGACGCAGGGTCCTTTGCATCTCCAATTTTATTCACTCGCCAAGTTTATGAAATAAACACTTTTTTCCAAGAAATGTTGCAAATTTACCGAATGAGAATGCAATGATTTTCTGTTTTGCATCATAATATTAAAACATACTATTTGATATGTAAACATTGTTGTTAATTTATCTGGAAGGGTTTACGATTAATTTTGTCATAATTACGGTGTTGACTACCCCATTTTCATAAAGTCAAATGGGAATAGTAAGAAAAATAATATGTGGTCCCCGTCAATTGTAAAACGAAATTTAGTGTAACGATATTAAAATGGCAGTAATCGGCAATGAAAGTGCTGATAGAGAAATGTCTTTAACTGTGATTGTAATACGCGTACCGGATATCATATTATTTTTACAGATCCAATAAATAAGCATGATGAGTTTAGACTGTTCAAGAACAATGTGAATCCTGAGGATAGAATACATTCAACAGAAAAGACAATAGATGTAAATTATTCTGATTTCTATAAAAGGAAATTAAGCTCTATAGTTTATGAAATAGAAAAGAAGGATTATCATTATCACAAACTCGATACAAAAAGGATACCGATGCCATTGCCAGGAAATTCACAAAAACATTGTCAATTAAGAGATAAAATGTACAAAATAAAGAAAACAAGGAGAAAGGTCGAAAGAATTGAAAGAGAAAAGAAAAGTCTTCGCATGATGATGATGATAGCTCAGACTCTTCTTTTCATAATATAAAAATGCGTTACAAAAAAAAAATCTAAAATGCCAAATATCACCCATTTAACCCCTGAAAAGAGTGTTAATCGCAGAGAATCACATAAAAATTGGAAGGAATTTGATTAATCTCCCAGTTCGAACATAGATTTTGTAGGACATCGTTTTCTACGCTTAAATATTGCAAAATTAACGTGTCAATTTACGAAATTGAACATTGAGACACTAAGGTGAAAAGTGAAAATAAGAACAGCAAACATCATATTAGAACTGACAAAAGAAGTCAGATTAACCCTTCGAATAAGATGAAAACTAAATTAGATATGCAATAGCAATGACAGGATTCAGAATGAACAAACAATTAAGTTTTGGTGTAAAAAGGAATGCAATGAATAGAACCGCCATACAGAGTGGATTAAAAGCGATTGTCGACCACACAAATGAAACCAAACTGATTCACATATTGAGAATCAATAACGAATAGCTATAATTATTTTTTTGTACGCAGTTCAGAATAAAAAAGTTTAAACCATTGAAGCTGTATCAAAGCTTAATTCTTTGATTTAAATTAGGTTAATTTAACCTAAGTTCTTATAATTTAATAATTCGACCTGAACACGTTATAAAAATGCTTAATAATGTAACCCACTTATTACTAAAATTGGAATGTTGATTTCCATTTACGTTAACCTAGGTTGCAATTTAAAACAGTTAAGAACCTGTGAACCAATACTTGAAAATACTGAAAACTAAACGAAGAGTATTTTCATTAATTCGGAAACAAGCAAAGAGAATCTGAAGAAAATCGGAAACATACGAAAAAATTTTAAGTCAGAAAAATGTATACGGAATTTTCAAAAAGACAGAAATTCACGAATAAACTTCTCAAAAAAGTAAAAACGTGCCAATAGAAACTTAAAAAATTAAGGAATATATGAAAATAATTTTAAAAAAATAAGAAATATGTGAACAGAAACTTGAAGAAATCCAAAACACAAGAACAGAATTTTCAAAAAGTAAGAAAAAAATAGAAAAAGTTTCAAATTATCAGAAACATTTAAATTGAAACTTGAAAAAGTCAGAAACACGTAAAGAGAGTTTTGAAAAAGTCAGAAACACGCAAATAGAATTTTTAAAAAGTCAGAAACATAGGAATACAAAACTAAAAAGGGAAAAAAGCACAACAAGAATGTCCAAAAGTTAGAAGCACACTAACGGAATATTGAAAAGTCAGAAACATACGAACAGAATTTTCAATAAGTAAAAAGAACATGAACTTAAACGAATATTTTTTTTAAAACAGAAGCAAACAAATTTTTCAATAGTCAGAAACATATGAACAGAAGCTTTAAAATTTGAAAAAACACGCCAACAGAATTTTCAAAAGTCAGAAATACTCGAACTGTCTTTCAAAAAGTAAAATAACATGAACATAATCAAATGTTTGATTTTAGATTACACTAAACTAGGTCGGATAAACCAAATTAAACCATTACTTCTTAAAACCTAGGTTAAATATCCCCATGTAGGTTTTCGAAACACACGAAAAAAGTTCTCAAAATGTCAGACAAAAACGTAAACGCAGTCAAAGGACGGATTTAAGGCTTCAGTAACCTAGGTTATATCAAGGCTAAGTAGCTTTTTAACTATTTTAACCTATGTTGCATTTCCCCAAGTTAGACTTCGACCTTTGTGAGCTAGGTTAATTAAGGTTAACTTGGTGTATTATCTTAATATAAGCTGACCTTGCTTGAAGAGGCTAAAGGCTGAAAGCAATTAGTTTTGAAATTTTTCATTTTTATTTTTAATAATAATAATAATAATAATCTGTATTTAAAAGCCAACTAAAGCCATATACAAAAGACATACTAAAGAAAAATTACACTTCATTTGACATCCTTCCCATCAATAGAAAATTTCCTACTGCCACAATATAACGGGGAGTCCTAGACCTCATTAACTCACAAAGCAGCCTATCTTCCCCCTCCTGGATAATTAATCCCCTTAAATGAGATAGTTGCTTACACCGGAGGAGGAAATGGCTCAACCCATAATCATTTTCCCCACATCTCAAGCAACTACACCCGGCCTCCGGACCTTCCCTCTTTTTCTTTGCAACCTTAGTATAAATTGGAAGACAATTTGCTCGAATCTGAATCCAAATCCTCAAATACTTAATGGGCAATCCCAGCTTGAAATACAACTCCTGACCAAAATTATCTTTTACTTCTCTATACAAAGTTAGACTCGGATATTTGTCCACAGCTGCTAGCCATAGTTGCTCTTCTTGGTTTTCAAGTCTTGCACTAAATACTTTGAATAACTTTTAACGATCTTCTATCCGTTTTCCCGTCTCCCACGAACTTGATAATCCATTCTCATCTAATATCCTCTTGATGTGTGCTGTCCATGATGTTTTTTTACACTGAAGGAGAAGATCTTCATATGCTGCTCGGGCAAGTCTAGTCTGGGGAAGTTCTAGAAGTCTTAACCAAAATTTGATGATTTGGGTATATCTTTTCAATATCAGGTTAAATATACCAAGATCACCTTTTAGAACTAACGTATGTGTTGTATTTTGTAGGCCAAAAACTCGTTTATAATATTGAAGTTGAAGGGTTTCTATTTGCTTTGCCGGCTGATACCCCCATATTTCTGATCCGTAATGTAAGATAGGCATAATTTTAGTATTAAATATATATTTTTGTGGAGGCTTAGTTCACTTATTTCTGCTGTTAGTGTGCTTCTGTATATACCAAATAATGCATTTCTTTCCTTTCTGTGCCATTGCTGTAATATGACTCGTCCATTTTCCATTTTTACAATGAATGAAACCTAAGTATTTGGCTTTTTCCACCGCTTCAGCATTTTTCCATTCAATAAAAATTGTGGTGCTGATTCCAAGGGTTTTTTGCTAAAAATTATGACTTGAGATTTCGTGACATTCACCTCTAGTTTTTTCTCTTGCAAATATTTTTCAAGGAGATTCAATTGAGTTTGTAAATCATTCTTTGTCTTTGCCAGTAAAATAATGTCATCTGCAAATAGTAGCATTGACATATTCAGATTTCCCAGTCGGAGAGTTGGTGCCCATCTTTGTCGGAAATAAGGAACAATATCATTAATAAACCTAGCAAATAATTTTGGCGAGAGTGTACTTCCTTGGCGCACGCAACTTTCAGAGAAAAAAGGCAGAGATAGTCCCTTCCGAACAAAATTTACAAAACTTTTTTTCAAGGAATAAAGAGGTGAGATAATTTGTAAAAAAAAGGGGCTGGTAGGCCTAGATTTACTAACACATTCAACAGAAAAACAAGATCTACACTATCAAATGCTTATTTCAAATCAATTAGGGCCACATATAATTTTCCGTTACCTTTGCAGTGCTTTTCTAGAAGAGCACTAATAACAAACACTCCGTCAGCTGTAGAATAACCTGGTCTGAACCAACCTTGTTCTTCCACCATGATTTTTTTCTCTTCTATCCACAGTCCATGGCTTTTGTCTACAATTTTTTAGAACTTACACAGAACTATTTAGGGGGCTTATCTGTAACTCGTTATTATGTGCATCGGGATTACCATTCTTATAAAATTAGAGGATAAGCGAGGTTTTCCAGGTCATTGGCCACTTCCTCTTTGAAATTATTAGGTTAAATAATGAGACCAAAAAAGATAAAAGAACAGTCCGAAATGCTTTGAAGATCTTCATAGGAATTCCATCGGGCCCGGGAGGTGAATCACCTCGTACTTTATTAAGCGAATCTTCAATTTCTTCCGGGGTGATTGCGTCGCATAACACGTAATCTTCTTGGATTAGAAGGAATGATGTTCCTTCACAGTTATCTAGACCTAATGCCTCTTGTAGATGTATGTTGCTAACCTGGGTATCGTCTTGCAGTTGTTTGTAGTACTCGGGCCAAGTTTTGGGGGCGGACATCTCTGACTGTCGGTCTTTTAGCCTATCTCTTTTTATGATTTTCCAGAACTCCCTACGGTTATTTTCTCTAAAGCACTTTAAAAGAGTGGCCTTTTGTTTACTTTTATAATTTTACTTTTTCCTTTTTATTAATTTTTTGTGCTCTTTACGTACTAAACGGTAACTTGTTAATGTCTTGTTTTTTTATTCATCATCCGGTGCATTCTTTACATTTTGTAATATTTTATCCAAGTTAACGCTACTGAATTTACATTCTTCATCATAAAAACTTTCATTCTTTTTCTCGGCTGATTTTACTGATGCCAGTGATTCGCTTAAAATTTGTGAAACCTATTCGCTATTGTTTCCGGGTCGGCATTCGGTACCTCGGCCTCATACTTCAGATGGTCCATTTCTTTCGCTATGGGGTCATTAATTAATTTCTCATGGACCAGTGCCCATTGTTCATGTGACCAATTGCAATTTATTCTAGGAGGTAAAATTGCTAGCTCCTTTCTCTTCCTCCTTTCCTTATTCACATACCTCTCCTCATTACTCCTCTTAAACAAACAATATTCCCTTCAAGAAATAATATACTCTACTTTAACTAGAAAGTGGTATGATCCTGTTCGATGTATCACTTTCACATTTAGGGATTCAATTTTGAGCCCAGTGTCAACCAATATATAATCAATCAAACTAAAGCAAGGTCCAGAAACACAAGTGTACTCACCTAAGCTACCATCCTCACCAAATCTCCCATTTCCCATTGTCAAACCAGAACATCCACACAGTGCAAGCAGTTTCCTCCCCCATGAGTTAACTCTCCTTTTTCGATCTTGGCTCATTCGTGGTATAAAATACATTGAAGGAATGATCCCCGCTACAGGGTCGTCCTCATCATCTGAAACAAAATTCATATTTAGTTCTGGTTGTTCAGCAGTGTAAGCGTTTAAATCACCTATTAATAACACTGAATCTCCTTTATACCGAAATCTAATAAGAATAATTTCTTCCTCTAATATTGCCCAAGTATCCTCTTCACAATATGAACTATTCTCTGGTGAAATATAAACACACCCAAATATAAAACACTTCCTCAAGAAATTCACACGTAACCATATCCAATTTTCAGACATGCTTGGCAAACGACTTAAACTGGAAAATTCATGTTAGTAGACTAAGAAGTACTATTTCTACGACGCCCCCGTACCAAACAGGTTTTTTTTCTGGTAGGTATTCTATTCTAAAGGTCATTACATCTTTGCCAAGAGATTTACGCAATACCGGTCCTATGGGTAATCCTTCTATGACGTTGATTAAGGACAAGTTTTTCTGACGAAACCAGTATTGTCTATAACTTAATTTACGTAGGTTAAACTTCCGATGGTTAAGAAAGCGTAACGAGTAATTCAAGTATGAAGAATGGGATGCTATAATTAGAATGGTTTTAAGTTGAAAATTGTGATGTAAAAATAACTCAGTTATTTGCTTGCGTGTATAGGAATTCCCATGTTATTTGCTCGCCTGTATTTTGTGTTAAATAAGTAGTTTTTGTATCTTTTAAAAGAGCTTTAGGGGATTTGAGAGACTCAGTTGCCTGATTCCGTGTGGTTTTTCAAAAAGGGGTAATTAGTGATTGAAAATTTTTTTAATGCTTTTACAATCGGAGATGTTTGATTAACCTTTGGAAAAAAAGGGGTAAGGGAATTTTGCAAATTGGAGGAGATGCCGTGATTATGCACTGTATAATACACAAGTGATGTTTTGGAGTGTATTGTCAATTTAACGAGAAATAACTGAATGCAAAAAAGGGGTAATTAGTGATTGGAAAATTTTTTAATGCTTTTACAATCGGAGATGTTTGATTAACCTTTGCAAAAAAGGGGTAATGGGATTTTGCGAATTGGAGGAGATGCCATGATTATGTACTGTATAATACACAAGTGATGTTTTGGAGAGCATTCTCAATTTAACGAGAAATGACTGAAAAGTGTTTTGAGGGAGATGGGATCTCATGGAGGGTTGAGTTGCATGAGAGTTCAGTTATAGGGGGTACAGTTACACGGAGGTTTAGTTAAATGAGGTCGAGTTGCATGAGGGTTCAGTAGCACGAGGGTTCAGTTGCATGGGGGTTGGGCAGCTCGCTTCATATACGGGATAATTTGCATTCATCTTAGTTTTTAATGATGTTCCTTTTTTGTTATTGCTAAAGGGCTACCAAATTGGTGATAAAGACGGGCTTTGTCTAATTCTAGCCGGAAACTCAAAATTGATAGGAGGCAAGATCAAAAAAGGGGTAATTAGTGATTAGATAACTTTTTAACGTGAAATCTCTGAATAAAATATTTTTGGAGAAATTATTTAAAAGGTATAGTTTATTTTTTAATGTATTTTATAGCTATTAGCAAAACGTCTAGCATAAAGAGCAAGGTATTTCGGAGAGGGCAGCTCACTTCATATACGGGGGTAATTTGCATTCATCTTAGTTTTTAATGATGTTCCTTTTTTTTATTGCGAAAGGGTTACCAAATTGGTGATTAAGACGGGCTTTGTCTAATTCTAGTCGGAAACTCAGAATTGATAGGAGGCAAGATAAAAAAAAGGGTAATTAGTGATTAGATAACTTTTTTAACGTGAAATCTCTGAATAAAATAGTTTTGGAGAAATTATTTAAAAGGTATAGTTTATTTTTTTAATGTATTTTATAGCTATTAGCAAAACGTCTAGCATAAAGAGCAAGGTAATTCGGGGAGGGCAGCTCGCTTCATATACGGGATAATTTGCATTCATCTTAGTTTTTAATGATGTTCCTTTTTTGTTATTGCGAAAGGGTTACCAAATTGGTGATTAAGACGGGCTTTGTCTAATTCTAGCCGGAAACTCAGAATTGATAGGAGGCAAGATCAAAAAAGGGGTAATTAGTGATTAGATAACTTTTTAACGTGAAATCTCTGAATAAAATATTTTTGGAGAAATTATTTAAAAGGTATTGTTTATTTTTTTTTAATGTATTTTATAGCTATTAGCAAAACGTCTAGCATAAAGAGCAAGGTATTTCGGAGAGGGCAGCTCACTTCATATACGGGGTAATTTGCATTCATCTTAGTTTTAATGATGTTCCTTTTTTTGTTATTGCGAAAGGGTTACCAAATTGGTGATTAAGACGGGCTTTGTCTAATTCTAGCCGGAAACTCAGAATTGATAGGAGGCAAGATCAAAAAAGGGGTAATTAGTGATTAGATAACTTTTAAACGTGAAATCTCTGAATAAAATATTTTTGGAGAAATTATTTAAAAGGTATAGTTTATTTTTTTTTAATGTATTTTATAGCTATTAGCAAAACGTCTAGCATAAAGAGCAAGATATTTCCGAGAGGGCAGCTCGCTTCATATACGGGATAATTTGCTTTCATCTTAGTTTTTAATGATGTTCCTTTTTTGTTATTGCGAAAAGGTTACCAAATTGGTGATTAAGACGGGCTTTGTCTAATTCTAGCCGGAAACTCAGTGCTTGAACAGTGTTGTCAATTTAAGACTGTTTGTGTTTCTTTGGGCTGTGTGTGTCTCTTTGGGCTGTGTGTCTCTTTGGGGTGTTTGAGTCTTTTTGATCCGTTTATGTTTCTTTGGGCTGTTTGAGTCTTTTTGGTCTGTGTTTGTCTCTTTGGGCAGTTTGAATCTTTATGGTCTGTGTGTAGGTCTCTTTTGGCTGTTTGTGTCGTTTTGGGCTTTTGTCTCTCTGTTGGATGTGTGCGTCTCTTTGAGTTGTGTTTCTCTTTGGGCTGTTTGTGTCTCTTTTAGCTGTTTGTGTCTCTTGAGGCTGTGTGTGTCTCTTTGGGCTGTGTGTCTCTTTGGGCTGTTTGAGTCTTTTTGGTCTGTTCGTGTGCCTCTTTGGGCTGTTTGAATCTCTTTGAGCTGTGTGTGTCTCTTTGGGGTGTTTGTGTTTCTTTGGGCTATGTGTGTCTCTTTGGGCTGTTTGCGTCATTTTTGTCTGAATATCTTTCTTTTGTATGTATGTGTCTCTTAGGGGCCGTGAGTGTCTCTTTGGGCTATGTGCGTCTCTTTGGGGCATTTGAATATTTTGGTATGTATGTGTCTGTATGGAAGTTTTTTTCTCTCTTTGGGCTGTCTGGTCTGTGTGTGCCTCTTTTGGATGTTTGTGTCGTTTTGGGCTTGGCGTCTCTCTGTTGGATGTGTGCGTCTCTTGTCTCTTTGGGCTGTGTGTCTCTTTGCGCTGTTTGAGTCTTTTTTGGTCTGTTTGTGTGTCTCTTTGAGCTGTTTGAGTCTTTTTGATCTGTGTTTGTCTCTTTGGGCTGTTTGTGTCTCTTTGGGCTGTGTGTGTTTCTTTGGGCTTTGTGCGTCTCTTTGGGCTGTGTGTCTCGTTGGACTGTTTGAGTCTTTTTGATCTATTTGTGTCTCTTTGGGCTGTTTGAGTCTTTTTGGGCTATGCTTGTCTCTTTGGGCTTATGTCTCTTTGGGCTGTTTGTGTGTCTTTGGGCTATGTATGTCTCTTTGGGCTGTTCGAGTCATTTTGTTCTCTGTGTCTTTCTTTTGGCTGTTTGTGTCTCTTAGGGATCGTGTGTCTGTCTCTTTGGGCTGTTTGTGTTTCTTTGGGCTATGTATGTCTCTTTGGGCTGTTCGAGTCATTTTGTTCTATGTGTCTTTCTTTTGGCTGTTTGGGTCTCTTAGGGATCGTGTGTGTCTCTTTGTGCTATGTGTGTCTCTTTGGGGCGTTTGAATCTTTTTGTCTGTATGTGTCTGTCTGGGGATTTTTTGTTTGTCTCTTTGGGCTGTTTGTGTCTCTTTGGGCTTTGTATGTTTATTTGGGCTTCGTGTGTGTGTCTTTGGGCTATGTGTCAATACGTTTAAGCAATAAATATCTTTAAGCTTAACCCGTCTTTATTCTTTAGAATAGTTCTATTGTAAGCAAGTAACAAACTCTTTCCTGAAGTCACCTCTTGGATACACAATGCAGAAACTTCATTTAAGAAACTATAAAAAAATTGTACAAAAAAGTGAGCAGTACGAAAACTCCACGTTTTCAACCAGACTGGTTTTTAGACAACACACCCACAGAGATGACACACACACATAGAGACGAGACACACACAGATACGACACACAAACAGAGTCATAGGGAGAGAGATATCCAAAAAGTTGGGCTGATCTAGGTTCACTTAGAGTTGCGCGCCACTCTAAGTGAATCTATATAAACCTAACTTTTTGGATCTCTCTCTCACTATGACACAGTTTGTGTGTCTTAGCTGTGTGGGTCTCTTCTCTATGTGTGTGTGTGTCATTTTGGTTGGTGTGTTGTCTAAGAAAAACGTCTGGGTGAAAACGTGGAGTTTTAGTACTGCTCACTTTTTGCAATGTGTAGGAACCAGTCGGGAATCCCCCGCTCGTTTGGAAAGGTGCCAAGGAAAGGCATGCAAATAGCATGTAGTTTCAAAACGTGTTTAATCACGTTTCTTGAATGAAGTATCTGTACTGTATATTCAAGAGGTGAAGTCAATAAAGAGCTTGTTACTTACTTACAAATATTTTCATAATTTCATGAATGAAATTTCCATATTGTGTATCCAAGAGTTGACTTCAAGAAAGAAATTGTTACTTACTGAGAATTTTTTTCATAATTTCTTGAATTAAATTTCTACATCGTGTAGCTAAGTGAAAATTGTTTGTGATAAAGAGAAAAAAAAAGTTACTTACTTGCGTTTTTTTCATAATTTATTGAATGAAGTATCTGTATCCAAGAGGTGAAATCAATAAAGAGCTTGTTACTTACTTACAAATATTTTTCATAATTTCTTGAATGAAATTTCCGTATTGTGTATCCAGGAGTTGACTTCAAGAAAGAAATTGTTACTTACTGAGAATTTTTTCATAATTTCTTGAATTAAATTTCTACACAAGATTTGACTTCAAGAAAGAAATTGTTACTTGCTGAGAATTTTTTCATAATTTCTTGAATTAAATTTCTACATCGTGTATCTAAGTCATGAGAACAATAAAGAGTTTGTTACTTACTTGGAATTTTGTCATAGTTTCTTGAACGAAGCAGGTGAATTCAAGAAAGAATTTGCTACTTACTTATAATTTTTCATATCCACGAGGTGACTTCATGAAAGAGTTTGTTACTTGCTTACAATTTTTTTCATAATTTCTTAAATGAAATTTCTTTATTGTGTATCCATGAGGTAACTTCAAGAAAGAGTTTGTTACTTACTTAGAATTTTGTCATAATTTCTTGAACGAAATGTCTTTTTGTTTATCCGGCTGGTGAATTCAAGAAAGAATTTGCTACTTACTTACAGTTTTTTCATAATTTCTTTAATGAAATTTCTGTATTGTGTATCCAAGAGGTGACTTCAAGAAAGAATTTGTTACTTACCTACAATTTTTTTATAGTTTCTTAAATGAAATTTCTCCATTGTGTATCCAAGAGTTGACTTCAAGAAAGAAATTGTTACTTGCTGAGAATTTTTTCATAATTTCTTGAATTAAATTTCTACACAAGAGTTGACTTCAAGAAAGAAATTGTTACTTGCTGAGAATTTTTTCCTAATTTCTTGAATTAAATTTCTACATCGTGTATCTAAGTCATGAAAACAATAAAGAGTTTGTTACTTACTTGGAATTTTGTTATAGTTTCTTGAACGAAAAATCTTTTTTGTTTATTCAGCTGGTGGATTCAAGAAATAATTTGCAACTTACTTACAATTTTTTTATATACACGAGGTGACTTCATGAAAGAGTTTGTTATTTGCTTGCAATTTTTTCATAATTTCTGAAATGAGATTTCTGCATTGTGTATCCATGAGGTAACTTCAAGAAAGAGTTTGTTACTTACTTAGAATTTTGTTATAATTTCTTGAGCGAAATGTCTTATTGTTTATCCAGCTGGTGAATTCAAAAAAAGAATTTGCTACTTACTTACAATTTTTCATAATTTCTTTAATGAAATTTCTTTATTGTGTATCCAAGAGGTGACTTCAAGAAAGAATTTGTTACTTACCTACAATTTTTTTATAGTTACTTAAATGAAGTTTCTGCATTGTGTATCCAAGAGATGACTTCAGGAAAGAGTTTGTTACTTGCTTACAATAGAACTATTCTAAAGAATAAAGACGGGTTAAGCTTAAAGATATTTATTGCTTAAATGTATTGACACATAGCCCAAAGACACACACACAAAGCCCAAAGAAACATACACAGCCCAAAGAGACACAAACAGCCCAAAGAGACAAACAAAAAAAACCCATACAGACACATACAGACCAAAAGATTCAAACGCCCCAAAGAGACACACATAGCCCAAAGAGACACACACGATCACTAAGAGACACAAACAGCCAAAAGAAAGACACATAGAACAAAATGACTCAAACAGCCCAAAGAGACACACATAGCCCAAAGAAACACAAACAGCCCAAAGAAACAGACACACCATCACTAAGAGACACAAACAGCCAAAAGAAACACACAAAGAACAAAATGACTCAAATAGCCCAAAGAGACACACATAGCCCAAAGAAACACAAACAGCAAAAAGAGACAGAAGCACAAAGAGACAAACACATCCCAAAAAAGACTCAAACAGCCCAAAGAGACACAAACAGATCAAAAAGACTCAAAGAGTCCAACGAGACACACAGCCCAAAGAGACGCACCAAGCCCAAAGAAACACACACAGCCCAAAGAGACACACCCAGCCCAGAGAGACAAACAAATATCAAAAAGACTCAAACAGCTCAAAGAGACACACAAACACACCAAAAAAGACTCAAAAAGCTCAAAGGGACACACACCCCAAAGAGACAAGAGACGCACACATCAAACAGAGAGACACAAAGCCCAAAACGACACAAACATCCAAAAGAGGCACACACAGACCACACAGCCCAAAGAGAGAAAAAAAAACTTCCATACAGACACATACATACCAAAAGATTCAAATGCCCCAAAGAGACGCACATAGCCCAAAGAGACACACACGGCCCCTAAGAGACACAGACAGCCAAAAGAAAGTCACACAGACCAAAATGACTCAAACAGTCCAAAGAGACACACATAGCCCAAAGAAACACAAACAACCCAAAGAGACAAACACAACTCAAAAAGACTCAAACAGCCCAAAGAGACACACAAACAGACCAAAAAGACTCAAACAGCCCAAAGAGACACACAGCCCAAAGAGACACACACAGCATCAAGAGACACCAACAGCTCAAAGACACACAAACAGCCCAAAGAGACACACAACTCAAAGAGACGCACACATCCAACAGAGACAAAAAAGCCCCAATCGACACACACAGAAAAAAGAGACATACACCCAGACCATAAATATTCAAACTGCCCAAAGAGACAAACACAGACAAAAAAGACTCGAACAGGCCAAAGAAACATAAACGGATCAAAAAGACTCAAACACCCCAAAGAGACACACAGCCCAAAGAGACACACACAGCCCAAAGAAACACAAACAGTCTTAAATTGACAACACTGTTCAAGCACCGAGTTTCCGGCTAGAATTAGACAAAGCCTGTCTTAATCACCAATTTGGTAACCTTTTCGCAATAACAAAAAAGGAACATCATTAAAAACTAAGATGAAAGCAAATTATCCCGTATATGAAGTGAGCTGCCCTCTCCGAAATATCTTGCTCTTTATGCTAGACGTTTTGCTAATATCTATAAAATACATTAAAAAAAAATAAACTATACCTTTTAAATAATTTCTCCAAAAATATTTTACTCAGAGATTTCACGTTAAAAAGTTATCTAATCACTAATTACCCCTTTTTTTGATCTTGCCTCCTATCAATTCTGAGTTTTCGGCTAGAATTAGACAAAGCCCGTCTTAATCACCAATTTGGTAACCCTTTTACAATAACAAAAAAAAGTAACATCATTAAAAACTAAGATGAATGCAAATTACCCCGTATATGAAGTGAGCTACCCTCCCCGTAATACCTTGCTGTTTATGCTAGACGTTTTTGCTAATAAATATAAAATACATTAAAAAAAAATAAAACTACCTTTTAAATAATTTCTCCAAAAATATTTTATTCAGAGATTTCACGTTAAAAAGTTATCTAATCACTAATTACCCCTTTTTTTTATCTTGCTTCCTATCAATTCTGAGTTTCCGGCTAGAATTAGACAAAGCCCGTCTTAATCACCAAGTTGGTAACCCTTTCGCAATAACAAAAAAGGAACATCATTAAAAACTAAGATGAATGCAAATTATCCCGTATATGAAGCGAGCGGCCCTCTCCGAAATACCTTGCTCTTTATGCTAGACGTTTTGCTAATAGCTATAAAATACATTAAAAAAATAAACTATACCTTTTAAATAATTTCTCCAAAAATATTTTATTCAGAGATTTCACGTTAAAAAATTTATCTAATCACTAATTACCCCTTTTTTTATCTTGCCTCCTATCAATTCTGAGTTTCCGACTAGAATTAGACAAAGCCCGTCTTAATCACCAATTTAGTAACCCTTTCGCAATAAAAAAAAAGGAACATCATTAAAAACTAAGATGAATGCAAATTACCCCCGTATATGAAGTGAGCTGCCCTCTCCGAAATACCTTGCTCTTTATGCTAGACGTTTTGCTAATAGCTATAAAATACATTAAAAAATAAACTATACCTTTTAAATAATTTCTCCAAAAATATTTTATTCAGAGATTTCACGTTAAAAAGTTATCTAATCACTAATTACCCCTTTTTTGATCTTGCCTCCTATCAATTCTGAGTTTCCGGCTAGAATTAGACAAAGCCCGTCTTAATCACCAATTTGGTAGCCCTTTCGCAATAACAAAAAAGGAACATCATTAAAAACTAAGATGAATGCAAATTATTCCGTATATGAAGCGAGCTGCCCAACCCCCATGCAACTGAACCCTCGTGCTACTGAACCCTCATGCAACTCGACCTCATTTAACTAAACCTCCGTGTAACTGTACTCCCTATAACTGAACTCTCATGCAACTCAACCCTCCATGAGATCCCATCTCCCTCAAAACACTTTTCATTCATTTCTCGTTAAATTGACAATACTCTCCTATACATCACTTTTGCATTATGCAGTACATAATCACGGCATCTCCTCCAATTCGCAAAATCCCATCACTCCTTTTTTTGCAAAGGTAAATCAAACAACTACGATTGTAAAAGCATAAAAAAATTTTCCAATCACTAATTACTCCTTTTTCGCATTCAGTTATTTCTCGTTAAATTGACAATACTCTCAAAAACATCACTTGTGTATTATACAATACATAATCATGGAATCTCCTCCAATTCGCAAAATCCCATTACCCCTTTTTTTGCAAAGGTTAATCAAACATCTCCGATTGTAAAAGCATTAAAAAATTTTCCAATTACTAATTACCCCTTTTTGAAAAACCACATGGAGTCAGGCAACTGAGTCTCTCAAACCCCTTAAAGCTCTTTTAAAAGATACAAAAACTACTTATTTAACACAAAATACAGGCGAGCAAATAACATGGGAATTCCTATACACGCAAGCAAATAACTGAGTTATTTTTACGTCACAATTTTCAACTTAAAACCATTATAATTATAGCATCCCATTCTTCATGCTTTAATTACTCGTTACGCTTTCTTAAGCATTGGAAGTTTAACCTACGTAAATTAAGTTATAGACAATACTGGTTTCGTCAGAAAAACTTGTCCTTAATCAACGTCATAGAAGGATTACTCATAGGACCGGTATTGCGTAAATCTCTTGGCAAAGATGTAATGACCTGTAGAATAGAATACCTACCAGAAAAACCTGTTTGGTACGGGGGCGTCGTAGAAATGGTACTTCTTAGTCTACTCATGTTGCTTGACTAGCACTATTATTCCTCCATAGTTCCTGGAATTCCTTGATGTCCTTCTATCTACACGAAAAACAACATAACCAAACACTGATATATCCTCTACTGGCAATAACCATGTTTCAACTAAGTAAGTTATTTGTGAATCCAAAAATGATCTGTTTAAACACACATCGCTTTTACTACTTAGATCCTCTACAGTCCACATAATAGCTTACAGTTTTTGTATATGGCTGTTTCCCTATTCTATGACAAATGGTGGTCGCTCTGCTAGAGTTTGGCCACATTTTTTCGGACTAAGACTTTTTCGTTTCCTTTCCAATTTTGGTCCTTTATTTGGTCTCACATTTCTTTGATCCTGCTTACTATCGTTGCTTGGGCTTATAATCATGTCCAGGACCCTTTTTCCTTTCGGCCTATCACTTTTTGCGTAGTTTCCACTAGGAATGTTAGGGTCTAGCACCGCAGCCGGCTTTTCTATGATCGTTGTATCTGAATCACTGTTTGAGATGCTTTCAATTTCAGGATATGAATCACTATCGCTTGACGGGGATCGCATATACGACCTTCTCGGGATATGGTTTTTTGTGCTACTATCTTTATTATGAGTTTGTTTTTCCATAGTCGGCTCCGCCATTTCCAGCACTGTTTTTCTCTCAAAGTCATAAACAAACGTCTGTTTATCTATGCATAATCTAGTTCCGCGTAGCTTCACGATTCTCTTTTTGCTTATAGCTTGGGATAATAAAGGTCTTAGGGCCGTTCTCGTTCTCGAGAACGAGAAAGAAAGAGCCTCGCGTTCTTCTGGCGTATAATCTGGCGCTACTGATATCCCCTTTTGTTTGAAAAGGTTCGCATTCCTCAACAAAATGTCTCGTGTAACTTTGGAATTGAACTTTACTAAAATAGGGCGTGGGTTTTGTGGTCCCCTTAAACGAACAGCATCCCTGAATTACCACTTTGACACTTTTAAGCTTGGCACAGTATTACTGATTAGCGCAATTATATCATCTAACAGGGTTGTATTCGATATAGGGGGCTGAGGAAAATTATAAAACATCAAATTTGTCTGTTTTATTTCTTTCTCAAGCCGCATATTTCTCTTACGGGATACTTCCAGCTCTGCTCGAATGTTTGTCAATTCTTGAGCTGTCTCCGTTTGCTTAATGTTAAACTCTTTCATTTTAGCTTCAATACTTGCTAGGCTTAGTTTAACGTCATCGATACTCTTCGACAGGCTAGGGATTTCGAACACTGCCTTTTTTTATCTCTTCAAGGGCAAATGCTATAGACTGTCCTTCCATCCTTTTTCTATTATAAAATGGAAAATTATTAGCTTAATTTTCTATTAAACATGAAACGAGGACTTACGCGCAAGGGGAGCTACTTTGTAACTTGTACGGCCCCCCAGATTCAAACAGAACAGGTGGTAGATTCTATTCGTCAATCTTCTTTTGAATCCAATGTTAAATCATATACCACAATTAAAAGGATTATAAATCTTGTCAAACTGGTTTATAACTCTTTTAAGCAGAGTATCACTATAGATTTTATTTCGTCTCCGCACTGAATGAATGCCAAATCGCAACTGATATTATTATTTTATATGTATTATATATGATATATTATTATTATATACTGATATAATATTTTTCTTTCTTTTCAACTGAAGATCTAGGGTTAAAAAAGGGATTTAATTCCACGTCCATCCTTTTAATAATCTGAGAAATTTTCATCACGATGATTAAATTTAAAGATAAGATAAGATAAGATAAGTTTTATTCTTCATTAAATACACATACAATATTAGATGTTATAAATCCCTCAAAGGCTCATTGGCCTGTACAAAGAGGGAAGACATATGAATTACATACTCAAGGATAAAAAACATACTCAATATGAATTACATACTCAAGGATAAAAAACAAAAGAAAATTTAAAATGATCACTTACTCACATATGAAGGAGAAGAAAAGAAAATATAAATAAAATAGAAACTATAGAAAAAATTAGAATAAATAAACTAAATTAATTAATTATATTAAATAGACTCAAAAAAAAAAAAAAAAAAAAAAAAAAAAAAAAAAATATTACTATAAGCAAATTCCTGTCGTCGAAACAGACTGTAATTATTAGACTGTAATAAAATGGTGCGAAAGCAATAAAATTTAACCTATCTTCATGAATGCTACTCCTTAGTGAACTATACAAGTTTCACCAATAAAAAATGATAATCATACCTGAGGCCTGGGAGTCATAGCGCAGAGAAAACCACCATAAAACAAACTAACCATTAGGGGACATCAACTCCACAAAAATAATAAAAAAAAAAAAATATAAAAACCAAAAAAAAAAATTATTAAGTTTGATTCTTAACTAAAATGGTCCTTAAGAATCCTCTTGAAAGTGCCAAACGAGTGACATTTCTGTACTGAAGAAGGCAGGGAGTTCCAAACCTGATGACAAGCGATGAGGGGATTGAAATCTGACCGCACAGTGGGAGTAGGAGGAATGCAGATATTATGTGACGAACGAAGGTTATATGGAGCTGAATCAGAAATAAACTGAGTAGTTTTTTGAAGAGATTTTGGAAGATTGCCATGAAGCTTATGAAAAACAAAAGAAGCACAACAAAGAATGTAGATAGACTGTAGATTTAGACGCGGTTTTGTTGAACAAGTGTTGTTGTCCATACCCTTCCGCGTTGTTTTGTAATACTGGAAACAAAGCGACTGCAGTGTAGAAGGAAAAGTAGACATCCATGCTATGGGGCAATAAGAGACATATGACTGGACAAGGCAGAAAAAAAGAAGCTTCAGAATTGATCCAGGAAAGGTGTGTTTGAGTTTTCGAATGACACCCAAACTCCTTGAGACCTTAACCCTAATCATGGCTATATGGTGTCTAAACGAAAGGTTCTCATCAAGCAAGATACCAAGAAATCAGACCAACCGATTCTTTGGTCTACACAAGAAGCCTTGTGACACCTGAAGCTGTGTCAGTTGAGGGAAAGCTACACCAATTCGAGAAAAATAAGAAAATGTGACTTGGTAACATTCAAGGCCAAGTCATTTGCCTCAAACCATGAAACTACTCTCTCAAATATTGCCACCAGATTAAACCTGACATCACATTCCGTCCTCCCTAGAGTCCCAAAAGTGCTGTCGTCAGCAAAAGCAACGAGGCAATCTTCATTAGAAGTAGCATTGGGACACGAAGGAACATCCGAATGACACAGATTGCAGCATACTAGAGGACTGGTGTTCTTGACTGCTGAAATCAGATCATTGACATAAATCAGAAATAAAACGGGGCCAAGAACAGATCCCTGGGGGACACCATATTCTACTTCAGAAGGGCTTTGGAAAAGCGGATCAATTGAAATAAGTCTACCAGAAAGATATGATTCAAACCAAGAAAAAACGTTTGATCTTATACCAATATGCGATAATTTCCAAAGAAGGATCTGATGAGTCAAAGAATCAAAAGCTTTGCGAACATCCAAAAATAAAGCTGCCGGGAAAAGACCAAAATCTATTGCCGAATGACTTAAATTCAAGAGAGATGCGCAAGTATGCTCTGTAGAGTGATTCGCTCGGAATCCAAACTGGAAATCATGGAAAAATATTTCGAGATCCAGAAAACGAAGAAGCCTGTATAGCAAAGCCTTCTCAAAAATTTTGCTGAAAACAGATGGAAGAAAAATAGGCCCATAATTAGCAGGATCACTCTGGAACCCACCTTTATACAGCACTATTACATTAGCTCGCTTGAGTGATTCAGGGGCAATTCCATTCACGAAAGACAGATTGACAAGCTTAGTCAATGTGACAGAATAGCGGGAAGAACGGCACGGATAACCCTTGTAGGAATTCTGTCTGGTCCTGAAGACGATGAACCTTTAAGTGCATTTACGATCTGAGCTACCTCAAACTCAGAAACAGGGTTCAAAACCATTGACTTTAAACATGGGGGTCCAAGATAGGCTCTGAAATCGCAACGCGGAGTTGTAGAGCTCACAGATGAAGCAGTCGCTTTTCCTATATTAGCAAAATAAGACGTAAGCTCTAGCTGAACATTTTATTCTCCTTGGACAGTTTTAACGTCAACAAAAAGCGTTTTCGGAACTGATGGCGGAGGGGGAGTATGTTTAACTACAGAACTAATAATTTTCCATGTCTTCCCAACATCCTTTCCACACTCAGAAAATTTCCTGTGATAATACTGAGACTTGGCCTTCCGACACAGAGAATTAAATATATTCCTATAGACCTTGAACCGCTGATGATGAGAAGCAGATGACGAAGCCTTATATAGTTTCCATAGATAATTTTTCCTTTTCCAGCTTTTATGGAGACCTGGTGTCATCCACGGATTCAGCAGTACTATCCTTTTCGAGGTATGAGGTTTTGGATTCTGGTGGCAAACTTCTAGGATGCCTTCTTTTACTGAATCATAAAAGAAATCAAAAGAGCGGTTAAAATCCGATTCAGAATCCAAACTATCCCATGACTGTTCAATCAAACAAGATTTAAGTAGACTGATCTCACTGACACCAAAACGGAAAAATGGGAGATTAGATGGCGAAACTTTACGCTGCGATCGATTAGCAGTCCTATACCGTGAAAAAGCAGGGAAATGATCAGAAATATCACTAATCATCTCCGAATTATCTAAGACATCTAGTGACGAAAAAATATTATCAATAAGTGATGCATGCATCTCAGTAACTCGGGTTGGTATACAAGCTGAAGGTAGAGCTCCCGCAGAAAGCATCATTGACAAAAAATCTGCAGCCGAAGCAGAATTTTGATCCAGCATGTTAATATTGAAATCCCCCATAAGGATTAGTTCGCAAGGATGCTTTTGGAGTAAGTCCAAAACCTCTTCTAGAATTTTCATAAACGAAGGAATAGATCCACTAGGGGATCTGTAAACCAAGCCAACAACTAAATTCTTACAACCTGACTTAATCTCAATAAAAAGGGATTCAAAGATTCCTTCCTCATTTCTACTCAAATCGCTTCGGAAATTATATACGAGATGATCGGCAATATACAGGGCAAGGCCACCTTTCGCCATCTGTTTTCGGTTCATCCTCTCCATCCTAAATCTTTGGATATCTAAAAGCATATCCTATTTTGAATCCAGGAAAGTTTCACACAATCCAATAATATCCGGAGTTCCACCACTGACGATCCGTTTCAGCTCGTCAAAAGAGGAACAAAGTCCCTGAATGTTTAGGTGAAACACAGAGAAAATACCTTCTTGTTTAGAAGAGGCAGAACCACTTAATTGCGAAACATATTTACTTTCAATAACCGATTTAGGATCATTATAATTCCTATTCCTACTTCCAACTCAATTATTAATTATACTTTCTATATCTAAAGGATTATTTTGTAACTCAACAAAACGTTCCCCCAAAGAGTTAACATCACCCTGGTCACTAAAAGAATTAATCATTTTACTTACGGTGGGTAGTAGATCCGCTCCGCGACCAAACTCACCAGACCAAATGTTAACGACTTCACAGCAGAGCTATTGTATCTATGCAGAAGAAAAATATTAACATCGACAAATGACACAACCAAAGTAACAAAAAGAAAAAAATTACCGAAAAGTGCACCCAAAAATAAATAGAAACAAAAAATATTTTTGAGAAAAAAAAAAAAAAAAAAAAAAAAAAAAAAAAAAGAGAAGAAAAAAATTAACCAAAAACTAGTGAATTGGTATAGATAAAAAAAAAGAAAAGGGACAATAAAAAAAAAATCAATGAGAGAAAAAAAAAAAAAAAAAAAAAAAAAAAAAAAAAAAAAAAAAAAAAAAAAACTAGATACAGTCAGCAAGAGACCTTATTTTTTATTGGAGTCCCGTCACAAGGCTTTGCCAATATTTGACCCCGATCAGACCAAGCATTCCGCTGACCGAATCTGTCTTTCGCCGCATTCAGAATATCTCGTCTCTGCTTGGTCAGAGACTCAACAACAAAAATACCACTAAAGGCCAACTTGGATTTGGCCTTGAACACTTTACAAGCAACGCTTTTGCTCGAAAACTTCACTATTATCGGAGCGACCCCTTGGAGTAGATGGAACCGCCTGAGTTGAATCAGCTGTAGCAGCATTATTCAGTCTAAGTCTATACACGTTCACGACCTCATTTGTACTAATTTCAGGCAAAGACATCTTCTGATTAATAGTTAGCAACACAGCAGAACGAGTGTCAACACCAGTTTTCTGCCTAACACCGTGAAAAACCAGGCTGTCTAGTAGTGATTCTTGTTCGTTACTATCCAACTTATTCTCAAGCCTGTTCAGTCTGTCTTCTAAATTTTCAAGTTCATTACTCAGTCCCTTTAGCAACTTTTCGATTCGCTGAAACTTGGGGTTAAATTCAATCGTGAGAGCATCATAAATTCGACTAGCAATAAGATCAGTCGATTCCTTAATAGAGTCTGACCTAGCCAGTTTTTCCGAAACTTTTTTATTTATACTGTCCATCAGGTCATTTTTGGTTTTATCCAGTTCAGCTTAGGTAGCTACAAGTCTCTGTTGTATCGGGCTAATACTGC
This sequence comes from Artemia sp. Qi Xiang Cuo, assembly GCF_049724085.1. Taxonomy (NCBI): domain Eukaryota; kingdom Metazoa; phylum Arthropoda; class Branchiopoda; order Anostraca; family Artemiidae; genus Artemia; species Artemia sp. Qi Xiang Cuo. The sequence continues at coordinate 75,768,176 of NC_142794.1, read as the reverse complement.
TAGATAATGCTAATGCTGGGCCATTTGCTCTGCTCTTATCATTACCTCTCATCGCAAGGTATGTTTTTGATAGTCTCATGTAAATATCAGGCGTTGTAGCAAGCTCTTCAAAAGCTTTTTTTGAAGCAGGAGCGGACAAATTAACAGTGGTAGGATCATAAACCTGGAGATTTGCAGCCACGAGGCGAAATTCATCATGCGATCCATAGCAAAATGCTGTATAAACTGGCTTGCCTCGTGTATCTTTACCAGGTTTGATTATTATTCTTACTGGCCAGATGGGATAATCCTTGAACTTCGCAAGAGCAAGATCAAACTGTTTAAAAGCCATGATTATCAGTAGTAAGATAAAAAGAAAGAAGCAAAAGACATATCTTTGCGTGAGGCCAAACAAAATATTCCAAATAACTATTCAAAAAGTCCAGCGCCAGCCAGCTAATGTATAAACCAAAACAGGTATTCACTCGATTATTACGTCACAACACGGGTGAAATGAAAATAGGTCTTGCCTCGGAAGTATTTTCCAAGGAGGCCGGGAGGGGGGGTAGCACCAGCCACCATTCACAATTGGGTGTTGGATGTAAAAATTATCCAAAATCTAAATGAATATCCTAAATCTAGGTTACTTTAACCCACAGCAAAATGTTACGAAATAACAGTCACTGAATTAGCTACGGACTCTAATTGATTCCGGATATAATCCTTTTTCAACACTTGTTCAAAACTGGTATTTAATCTTTTTGAAAGAACAAATTGGTCTTCACAGGTTTCATTTAGAGGTATCAATTAATTTTGAAGGATATTGAAGTTCTTGAGGATATGTCCTTGTTTGATTCATGGTAATCTAAATTTAGAAGTTTTTCGTCAGAGTCTGGTAACTAGTGTATTAAACTATTTCATTGTACCATTGACATTCTTTTGTTAAAGAAGATTATTTTAACGAAATTTAAGCCCTGAAAAATGGTAACAAAATTTATAGTTTTATGCACAAATCAGAAATTTTTAATTCAAGACATCGACGAATATCCAAAAAATTCCAGAACATGCTAGCCTATGTATTAAACAATATTACTATGTGATTAGAGATTTTTAGTTTTGTATTTCATTTTCAGATATTAAAATGTGTGTTTTTAGTTTGGGCAATACTCTTTACTTTCTTTACTGGAAGCCCAGGGTAAAAAAAACAAAATCTATGGAGTAAATTCAAAATTCTCTTCCTTAAATATCTCAGAATCTCTTATCGCTATAACTCCAATCGATGTTTCGATATTAATTATTGATATTTCATAGCTTCTATAATCCTTTTTCAACTTGGGGTGGGGAACCCCCATTTATGATTGCTAAAACGACGTTCAGAATTAAGAATAAATGATATTCACCTCAAGACTTATTCTCGTCGAAAATTCTCATTTGATCTTTCCAATCTAAAGATGTAACAAAACAACTGGTGGGGCTTGGGGATCCCCGTTTGTGAGAACCAAAAACAATGTTGAGAACGGAAAATAAATTATGTTATCCTCAAAGGACTAGCTTTGCATAAAATTACGAATAGTTCACTCCAATTATAAAATATAATAAAAATGGTTGCCTTATTAACAAAAAGACCTCACTGCGTCATCTGTGTTAAATAACTGATGACGGATGAGCAAACAATCATAGTACCTATGCAAAAATATGATTGAAGATGGATGAATAATCAATTATGTTATAATATACCCGGTTTCATTATGAAATTCTGACAACCCGGTTAAATATGTATGTATGTAACCTTCAGCGAGTTAGCTCAACCCGTTGGCTTATATGGGCCAAGTAAGAGTTCTTTACCTCTTGTTGGCCTTGGATGTCTGTCAAATGAACCGTTAACTAGTTTAGGCACAGTAAGAGCTCATTGCTCCCAACAGATGACGTTGGGGGAGGACCTTCGTACGGGGGGACATCAAAATTCTAACATTTGTATCTACTATCATTATTGCCGAATAAAGCACATCTATGCCATTCAGAATTTCAGAGTCCGTCAAAGATGTACGCTGTCATCAAAACTTCCTCGGAAAATTAATGATTTTGGAGAGTTCCTTGGATAGAGAGGAGTCCCATAAGCCACTTTCAGAATTGGTCGTATTTAAAAAAATGGTATTGGTGAGTTTCTTAAAGGTAAAAATATGGATTATACACGGTATCGAAACAAAAAGAGTGTGATATGATTTCAGTATTTTACAAACATGAAAGAAAGTAGAAGAAAAAACTTATTCTAATGCTGCAGTACCATAAATAGAATATTCTTCCTCTCTTTCACGTTAAAATTGAAGAATTCATTTACTTGTTTAATTATAAGTCTTTAGTAACTCCTTGGGCATTCACAGGCTTCATATTTTCTAAAAAAAAATCTTCATATATCTAGATAAGATCTGAGAAATTGGGCACCTCACTTCCTACTTCAGTCGTCTTTCCATATTTGTAGATACATACGTTACTTTGCATTTAAAGTTTTATTCCTTTATTAGTTCGCTAGGGGCTGTTGCTCCTTAAATCTCAATTTGCTATCACCTGAGATTACTTTTCTTTGATTATTTTGCGATCCAAAAACTTCTTCTGGCACTGTAATTTTATTTTGGGTGAGGATTCCGCTAGTGCTTGGTAAAGGGTGGGTTTACCCTCCTCAGATTTGATTAATAGTGCTGGGTACAACACGTCCATTTTCACCCCCGAGCTCCTTAGTTTTCATTTTATTGACCAGAGGTTTATTAAACTCTGGTCAATAAAATAAAAACATAGAGGCTCGTGGGTGAACCTACTAAATCTATGTTCGAACTGGGAGATTAATCAAATTCATTGCCGATTACTGCCATTTTAATATCGTTACACTAAATTTCGTTTTACAATTGACGGGGACCACCTATTATTTTTCTTACTATTCCCATTTGACTTTATGAAAATGGGGTAGTCAACACCGCAATTATGACAAAAGTAATCGTATACCCTTCCAGATAAATTAACAACAATGTTTACATATCAAATAGTATGTTTTAATATTATGATGCAAAACAGAAAATCATTACATTCTCATTCGGTAAATTTGCAGCATTTCTTGGAAAAAAGTGTTTATTTCATATACTCGCCCAGTGAATAAAATTGGAGATGCAAAGGACCCTGCGTCTTGCTCCTTGTATCAATCTTCATATTGCTTTTGTGAATCTTCTTACTGTTGGATATTGTTGATCTATAAAAATATATACTAGTACAGATGTTGCTAGTATAAGGTTTTTCTACAGTAAGAACTCTCAAATGGGCGTATAAAATTCTCTAGTACACATCTTCATTTACATGATTTTTCTCTAGTAGGAAGTCTCACGTGTGTTTTTATAAAGAACAACAAAGAGAGAAAACTCGATGAAGAATCAAACAAACGAGACTATGGCCAGTAGAGAGATAAGGTAAGACAATGCAGATATTTCGCATGTATAAAGCGAGGCATCGTCAGCACAGAAGAAACAAAGAAAGGTCACTGTCACTAATAGAGTTACTTTGATCAGAACACCGATATTCTCTCTTTGTTATTCTTTGTCATGGCTGGCCAGTTCGACTTAAGATCTTTCGTGAGTTGTCATATTTGTATTCTGAGAAAACCCTATGTCTCAAATTTGCAATGTTTTAGATATGCCATTTTGATTGCTAAACCTATATTGTGGTTAAGGAATTGTATTGGCTTCTACATATTTATTATAAATCTAGTTGAAAAAAATCTTCATTTTAAGTGTTTTGACATTTGGTATCTTCGTTTGTTTGACATGTTGCTACATACGTTTCAGATGTCACATTTTTTCGTGTTGTTAACTACTTTATATACGGAAGAAGTGGAATATGTTCACAAAACAAACAGTTTTATTATGAATATGTTCAATGATGGATTTGTTATTTGAAAATGTGTCAATTTAGTTAGTTAAATGAAGTACATCGCATATATTAGCAAGTTAGTTCATTTGATTGCATTTAAATTACTCTAGTATGTCAGATATGCCATTTAAAATATCTGGAAATTGTGGTTGAAAATTTGATTTGGTAAAATGAAGATTATTAACCTAATATAAAGAATTTTTATTGTGACATGGAGTTACTTTATCTGTTAGAATTGAGATTTATGTTTCTTAAATAATTAAGTAGATTACCACTGAGAGCAGAATATCTTTTAAGAATACAATTTATGGTTTGATTATAGCTCCGTCTTGCTGAATTAGATGATGTGTTGTATCAAGTAACGGATTGTAAGCGAAAATGTGTCAATCTAGTCAAGTAAATAGGGTAAGTAGTGTAAATTACCTTAATGTGTCTTATGGTTCATTCTAATATGATAATTGTGTCTTCTCAATTATCTAAAACTTAGATTGAAGTAATAACCCCTCCATTGATTAAAGCAGACCTATTGGGACTACTGCTTTTTTTCTAGAGTTTCAAGAAGAATGTTTAACGGTGAATTCCTCTTTTGGTGACTAGGTGTCGCAATTTCAGGTGAAATACCCGCCCAGACAAGATTTTGGCACGACCAAGTGTCACAATTTTAGGTAAAATTCCCAGGTGTTTCAACTACTCGGAATGTGGTCCGTATCATAGAAACGTTTTAATAATATGTGAAGCTCCTAGCCCCTCGCACCTGTTTCTAGGCAACATTTCCGCCCAGGCAAGATTAGGCATGTCCAGGCAAGATTAGGCATGTCCAGCCAAGATTTCAAGGACACGCCCTCTTCCCTGTTTCTAGGCAAAATCATGTCTAGACAAGTTCCCGGGCTGTTGAAACTATTGATCGAGGATCAGTTTCTTTCTGGAAGTGGGACAGTCAACATGGATGCTTTTACACTATTGAATGTTGAAAGTGTTGATGAAACGGGACCTAGAGTGCCTAAGGTGGCGGTAGAAATTACAAGGGGTCTCGACTAACCTTAGGACAAGATATATAATGGATATGTTATAACATTAAGAAAATTCAAATCGGAAAAACAATTGTGTTTCGCGGCTAAGGTGAATATAGCGCATATACAGAGACTACAAGATGGATTAAATGCGCTGGCGAAATATATTGAAGAGAACAATTTATGGAAAACAGTCTGTATATGACAGTGAGAGTGTTAAAATTGATAGATTTGAGAAACAGAAAATCATGCGTTATCTAGTACAATCGGAAAAGTGGTTAGTTTTAGATGATGACTTTCTGGAATTATTCCTTCAAAGAAAACTTCAGGAGAAATACTTGACGATATAATGGGAACCGATTCCCCTTCTTTAGACTATCGTCGTCGTGGTCCCCGAGCTTTACTTATAGATATATTGATTGAGACAAAATAATATCGTGGTTTTTCTTAACCTCTACATAGACGGCCGTTTTGTAACGATCCTAGGACATATTGTTTGAGTGTCAGTTTGTTTTTGAAAGTGGAGCAGTCAACATCGAAAAATGTTTTACACATGTCCATTATGCCTGTATACTTTGGGCAGCTGGTCATCCTATGAGAATTGTACTTTTGCTGATGACTATAATGAAAAGTGTAAATTATGAAATCCGTGTCAATTGCATAGAGGTTATGCAGTGCAAATTAAAGGCTGTAATTCTTGTCTTGAAGAGATTTGTGAGTTTCATAATAGATGATTCTTATGCTCCTATTGTCACTATGATAAATGCGATCAATGGAAAAATACTTATCCTGGTCTGATTGCAAAAAACCCTAAACATGAGTTCGGTTTATTTTTAAGAGACTGGTATCGTCGTGTCTTTAAATAGTTTTGGGAAGAAGAACCCGGTCTACCCTTCAACTGCTAGATAAATAAGAGAATCTGGATTTTATGACATAGCTGTGAAGAAACTGTCTAATTTTATTATAAACCTACATTTTTTTATTTGGCTGTTACAGAAAGTGATTCTTCATATGAGAATTTTGTGTGTGACATTGCTTCAAATAAACGAATTGAAACACGTGAATTTTGCCATATGAATCAGAATAGTATCATTGACTTTACAAAGAGATTTAATAAAAATGAAGTTACCCTATATTGTAGAAAATGTGAGCCTGACTTTGCACGTCAAGACGAATACAAGCTGAATCCTGACGAGCTACCTGCACTTATCGTTTTGGATGATTACTTATACGTAGAAGCAGAAATCTACAGGAGACAGTGTTATTATACACATTTTATCAATAAACAAATTTACATACATTTTTATAACATTTCACTTTTAGGGCACCGAAATCTATATTATAGAGGTAAAAAAGAGTATTTTCAACTAGAAAACCGTTCAATCGAGGATTGTCACCATAAATCTTGATAAATTCAATGTAAGTATGTCCACGACTTCTAAAGCTAAAATATAATAGGGCATGAAAACCACAGCTTTTCGTTGATAGAGCTTGTACCCTCTACCGTTTTTGAGTGGTAGATTTCCCATTCTGCTCAAAGAAATTTCTAATATTAGGTGTTTAGAATGTATAGGGCAAGCCCAGCGGATTGAAAAATGATATATTTCTTCTTGTTTGAAAGATGCACAATCAACGCCCAGTCTTTACACTCGACAGGCTGCTATTAGCAATAATAAGGGTATTGTCAACATGTTGAATATGCTCCAAGAAATCTGAAGGTATACAATAAGATTTATATTTGGATATGCATGGATACATGTTAAATACATCAATTATTTGTTCCGTGTTCTTGGAGCCAAGTCTAAAAAAACACTGCCGCCAGTGGTAATTTCCCAATAGGTTTCAAGTTGATTTAGGGAGATTCAAGCAATGCTTTCCTCCAAAGTTTTGGCAAAGGTACACTCTATCCGTACATTTCCCGTCCGGACAATACTCATATCTTGAGTACCAGACAAATCTAATACAATAATGTCATGCGTTTTCGCAAATATTTCTTCACTTGTACCATTTTCAAATAATTGAGAATCTCGATCTAGGGATTGTATAGCCAATTCATAGAGGGTTCTGCAGGACTTATCAAAGGATAAATTATAGAGTGGGATTTCATTTACTTTACATACAAGCGATGAAAGTCAAAATAATTCAAATTTATGCAGGGTATCTGTCTATGATCCAACAGCGCTAGCACTTTTTCCAAAACCTAATTCCAATTTTGAAGGAATTTCGCCATTGATAAATGACGGATCGGTATAGGTAAGCGTACCTGTAACAATATGACGTTGATTCGTGATTGTATGAGGCACGAGCAATTAGATATTATTTCCAGAGGCTCTTAATTGTTCAATTGTCAAAGCCACACAACTCATAACTTGCTGTTTTCGTACATGAAGTAGTGCCGATGTGAAAAAGACTGTTACGTCGAGTGCTGTGCTAAATAATTTTCATAAAGTAAGGTTGGATGGTTAAAGTTGTAGCTTTATATCTCTCTTTTCATTAGGAGGCAACCATTGAGGTATATTAAACATCTCATGATTTAGTTTCCCAACTAAATGTAGATCATTAGTTGTCACCTCTCTAAGAATATTGTTAGTATCAGTATTTGTTTTATATTCATATCCAATAGTCATACCTCTCAACTGCTTATAGGACATTGGTGTCATCAACATGAATTGTATATAACTTGCATAATTGGAAAGATTATTGCTCGTGCTCACCGATAATCCATTTATGTAGACACTTATTTGTCAAAATAAATTATGTAGTATACAATTTTCGTAGGATAAACTCGGCAGCACTTGTTTTTTCATTGTTCGAATTTTTAACAATGAAATTTAAATCTATATATGTCGAATTCAAATCGAAAAAGTAGTCTTCATTCGAATAAATTTGAATATGGACATTTTCAGAGAGCGATTGTTGCGGGTAAAATTGTTCATAGTATCCAAGTTTTACACTGATATCTACATTTTCCGTGCTGAAAAGACTTAGAGATGAGGTGACTGAAGGGTGAGAATCTTTATGCGGTACATATGCCATCTTAGGAAAAGATATCCTTTTTGGATCTTTTTACTTTCTTTGATGCTTTACGCTTCCCGGCTGACTTGAGACTGATGAGTGATGGGGTCTTTCTCCGCCTTTTTTAAACCTTTCCCCTTTGTTTCAATCGCTGACCGAGGGATCGCATGCTTGACCTGAGACTTTGCGAAACACTTTCTTGAATGTCTTTCCCAGAGCTCCAATCATGTAATGTAGAGGATGCAAAATCTGCTGCAACCGGTGCAATATATTTTCTAGCCAAGGGTAGTGCAGAGCAAAAAAGCTTATCAAACAAACTGCCGAGACCGTTCCCAGACATTGACGAAAGACCCATATAATAGTCCATTTCATGTCCCAACTGCAGTGCTCTAATAGTAGCAAAATAGCAATCAATATCAGGAAATAAAAATTGAGTTCTATTAGCCATTTCACTGAATGGGTCGAAAATTACATGTAATTACAGCCGAATCTTTTGTTATTGATAGTGGATCACCCAATTCACTTCTTAATGTTAACTGACAGAGCTCCAAATACGAAGTGTTGACTGAAACGTATTGAAGGTGCTTCATATTGTAGTGGTGCATATGGTCATTAGAGGTTTTTCGTTTATGAACACGTAGGAGGGGGACATTGGTATTACCAACTCTTGATCTCTCGACAAAAATGCATAAAGAAATATACAACTGTCCGAAGAAAAGGCGGGTTGATGCTCTGCGGAAATGACACGATTCATGCCACTAGCACTCCCCATGCTTTTACCGTTGATTACATTATATTTCAAACCAAGCACACCTCTTAGATTATCATTGACAATAACCTTTTCATTGTCAATGGGTGAACTAATGTAGATTTTCCCCTCTTCTTTTGAATAATTGAATTGAAAGGCAACATTTTTACGAGCGAAAATTTTTTTGTTGATTGCACGACACAATTCGTTCATACTCCCAAACTCCTTATATGATAAAGTGCTAAGGGGATATTCAAATGAATTCATATTTCAATCACATATTGATCGCTAACAATTGGCCAATCATGGGGCTTAATTTTTGTGTCATAGGTAAGATCCTTTCTTAGGATATCATATGTATTTTTTAGAATACTATCTACAAGAGCCACTTCATAGCTTCCCTCAAATTTAATGGTAGGGGAAAATTTTGTCCAAAATCGCTCGTTTTATTCAAATCGTTATAAAGAGGATCAGAAATATTGAAAATGAATGTCGCATAAAAACCTTCAGACATTATGAACGTCTTCAGCGGGTATCCACGAATCAAAATCAGAGTTGTATCGTAGCCAGTGAACATGCAACTGTCGCTTATCCTGGCGTGTACGAGTCTTTAATACCTTTTCAATTTGATACATTCCAGTGTTTTTAGCTTTTTGTAATTCATAATTATAAAATCCGCCAAGAATATCTTCATCTTTCATATCACGAAGCCGATATGCCATAGGTTTAATATCTAGGATTTTTGACACTTTAAAAAGTTCAGTGAACCGCAAGTAATTTCCCTTTTCAAAAATATTTCTTGTACGATTGATTCGAACAGTATCACCAACGTTAGATTTTTTGTTTCCTGCCTTTTCATTAGAATATTGTTTAAGGAAATGTGTATTGCCAGTATGATGAACTTCCTGAGGGCTAGTATTGAACAAGGGTCGATAAGGACGTTGGTTGTATATTTGCATTATTTTATCTAAATCATGAATAAATGCAGCTGTATTTTTCAATGTAGAATATCTTGAAATTAAAAGTCAAATAGTTCGTATTAAACGTTCAGCCAATGCCGCCTTTATAGGACTATGAGTATGATAGAGCTTTGTAATATATTTCAATAAAATTTTGTATACATAAGGATTAACAAATTCGCTTCCACGGTCTGTTTGAAATTTTGTATAAGAATCTTGTTCAAAGATGGTTTCAAGTGCTTTAGCAAAGTCATTGCCTCTCTTTGACTGCAATGGAACTGCATATGCATACCGACTAAACACACTTTTTGCGAGTAAAATATACTTGTAGAGTCTATTGTGACGTCTTTGAATTGCGTCTAGAGTTAAAAGATCTTATGATAGAGCTTTTTATTATATTTCAATAAAATTTTGTTTACTTGAGGATTAACAAATTCACTTCCATGGTCTGTTTGAAATTTTTTATAAGAATCTTGTTCAAAGATGGATTCAAGTGCTTTAGCAACTTCATTGCCTCTCTTTGACTGCAATGGAACTGCATATGCATACCGACTAAACACACTTATTGCAAGTAAAATATACTTGGAGGGTCTATTGTGACGTCTTTGAATTACGTCTAGAGTCAAAATATCTGCTTGTACTATATGCCGAGGGTTAAAGGCTTCAGTTTTTCGATAGTCACGACCCCTAGTTCTATGATTTCGATGAAGAGTATAACTGGGTTCCTTTTGTAGATAGTCTTGCACACTTTTAGTGTCAACACCAGTGACTTTGGAAAGTGTATTTGGAGAATTTGAACTTCCTGGTTCTCCGATATTTTCATAAACACCTTTCAAAATTTGATCCATTTTGAGCGTAAACGTCCGCTACCCTTTTGTATACTACCGGGTGAATCAATACGTCTTCACTTTTGTCTAGTTACCGGTGTCAAATTGCCAGAAGGTGTGCTTTCCAAGAAAGATTTAAAATTATCTTCTACCTTTAATGAAATATGTTCTCTTAGTTTGTTTAGAATTTGCTTTTTACCGATAAGACTTTTAGGAAAATTTGACGACTTCAAAGAATTATATAAATGACAATCAAAGCATTCGACTCTTTTACGATTTGCAATCATATTCGATAATAAATCTATTAAATTGTAAGGCTTGCCCTGGATTATAACTTCATTCTTTTTCTCATCAATTTGTTAATTTTTAACGAGACATGTCAAGAGTCTTTTACTTTGTTCACGATAGGATTGAGGAAACAAGTCTACAACACTTGTTAATAAATCTTCCTTTTTTGGTGTTTCACTGTAATCGGAAGGTTGATCAATGACATTGACTTTAAGCAGTTTTTCACAATAGGGTTTATGTTTATTGACAAGGGCATTTTGAAGCAGAATTAATTTTTCATCATCGGCAAATGTTTCATTGTTAATAAAATTATCAAGATTATCTTCAAAGTGCTCATTGGGGGAAAGAGCAAACTCAATTGGTGTCAATTTATAGGGTTTAGCCATTTTTAGAGATTAGTTTTTACAAGTCAGACGATTATCGGTAGTAATACTGAAAAAAAATTACCACCCGCTTGAAAAAGACGTTTTCTTTTACAGTTTGCTTTCTTTTTCTAAGCTAGAACACGTACAAGTGCCTTTCCTGCTGTTTAACACGATATGACAGCTGAACATTACCTTCCGTTAAATTTAAACAAAGTTCCAACAAGAGATTAATAAATTCCTTGCCAACACCATACTTGAGTATTGCTTTTCTAAGTTTTGGTTTATAATTGACTAGCACAGAAAATAAGTGTCGGTTTTCATGTAGCTTCTCCAATGTCATGATTGCGACTATTGTCCCTTTTTACTATTCACAGGTATGATACAGTAATTTCATTGTCAAAAATATCAGTGCCTGCACGCAACTCGTCGCGTGTGTTTTGATTCAGGTCTAATAATATGTAACCATATGGTTTATTAGTTGCTTGATTGTATGCGAAAAGTAAAAATTTATGTTCGCCAGGATAAATTTGTCGTTTAGAATTATCAGAGAATTTGAATCGCAAACAACTCTATAGATGATTTAGTAGGTACAATTCACTGCAAATGTTCTCATACATTTACTCTCATGGAAAAGATTGTGTAGAACAATAGATACAGAAATTTTTTCGTGATGGGACAGGACAGCAAACAGTTGTAACATTTCCCACGAACATTCTTAAATAGATTCATCTAAACAGTCAATAATCAACCACGAGTTTGGCGCGATAATATTAAACACGTCAAGTCCTTGTAGGAATTTTATGCTTGGATCATTCTTCTTTATTTTATCATAAGATTCTTGCCATATACTATAGCAATAATAGATATTTTTCGGATTCTTTAAAAACATTTTATCACAGTTTTGAATGATTTTTTTTAAAGTGTCGTTTTGCCGGACATGAACGGCCCACAAAGAAACGATCTGAAGGGTGTTTTAAATTGATACATATTCTTCCAGTGTCAAAATGTAACTAACCTAGCCTAACCTCAATCTGTTGAATAAATACTCAAGAGGAAATAGAATACATGTTTTCTTTAATTCACATAAAATTATATATACAACATTAAATAAACATTTTAAAAAACCCGGTGATCGGGCGGCCAGCGGTTGGAAGGCCTCCCACAGCAGCTGACACCCGCGGCGGAAACTGAACGTGGTGGGCTAACAATGAATAAATAAACTTAGTTGAGCGTATGCTGGAAAACGGCCCCCTCCCCCAACAGGCACCCCCTCCCACAACTATAGAGCTTTCTCCATACTGAGTTGCTTTCTATAATTTACACATTCAAATCGATTTGAAGTAAGATAATGGCCATGTGGTAATACTCTCACGCCACCCTCGAGTACATAGACTTTGTCCAATATGATGGACATGGCATTTTTTCTACTCGAACTGTATAGTTTTTGTATTTTAAAGAGCGAATGGCCATGACACTTGGAACTCGTGACTCTTGGAACTAAATTTTGTTCTATACTGTTCCTATAGACACTCATGTCAAAATTTTCCATTACATAGTATGCAGGCACCCCCTTACAGACTTTTGATAGTCTCATTTGCGTTTCCACGCAGTACACCTTCGGACCGGGAAATATACCATGCTATACCAAGTCCCTTCCAGTTTCTGATTTTAACAATTGATTAACCTATAACTTTAACAATTAAATAACTTCAACGAAATAACTTTAACAATTGATTTTGGGCCTGGCGTTTCACCAGTTCCGGATAGCAGGACTCATCCCAGTTCGTGTAGTCCTTCCAAAAGCTAATGTACTCTCCATTTTCCAAATCGTCTAGTATATTATCTGTTTTAACTTTTAACAATAAAGAATCCGTATCCCCATAAGAAATTTGAACTTGTACCTCTCTCGGCCACTGGCGCTTGCACACATTGTAATGAAACTCCAACATTAGTTTCTGTAATATTTCTAGAATGGCACTACCAGCAGCAAAGGACCATATTGGAGTCAATGATCATGAATGATGTGAAGTTTGGATGCGAAATGATTCGGGCATATTTTTTCGGTCGGTCGCTACTTCACAACAACTCCTGTTTCGCATACTCTCAAACATCTTACCAAAGGCCAAATTTGAAATGAGTTTAAAGATCTCTTTTTTGCCCTTTGTTTTTGCTTGAGACCGTTGGTTGACAAAGGTGTTAACAAACGTCTTCATGTAACGTTTTTGTTCAAATTGGAGGGCTCTATGAATCCTTGTGACATATGAACCGTTGGCATGCATCCACCGCAAAATGACGTGGTTTACAGCATTATTCTGTTTCAGCTCCAGGTCAGCAATAAGCTTTTGTTTTCAAGGTGTCCAATGCATGCCTTTTTTCTCTACTAATGATAAATTGTAGGGTCAGCGAGTCCCTATGCACCGGTCTTTTGATGCAGGGGAAAAGATATTTTTTTTTACCGAGTCATGAAGTTTCAGAGGATTTTCACCGTCAATTTCGTAAAACCATCCTTGTGGTCCATTTTCCTACACAATGTGAATATTGGGGAAATCTGGAGCAGAAGGATTGTCAAGCCCTTGGTAATTCCCACACGGCAAATAAAAGTGAGACATTGCCGACGGATAAAGGGTATTCATATCCCAGAAAACGGCTTCCAACTTTTTACCGGTGCGTTGTCAAGTCGGGTCGGTTTAAAGGATACGATTCCCGTGAAAAACATACCCTGCCTGCATGAATCTCTCTACAAACAGGTGATGATCCATGTCGGTGATCGGAAGTATTTCTGCTCCACCGATTTTAATAATTAAATTCATCACCAAATGAGGAATGGAAAAATAATACCCCAAATCCAACCCAAGCTCTACATGAATTTTGGTCGTGTTTTTACAGACAATATCCAACAACGTCGATACATCACTTGCCAGGTACATTTTACAATAATTCCACCAATTTTACACCCTACCTTTGCCCAATCCCTCTTGGCAAATTCGTAATTGGCAGTGGTGCATTGACGATCGCAAAGTAAATCATAAAACTCTGCGATGGGCGGTAATTTTTCCTCACTTAGCTTCAAGGCGGAGCTGTAGTACTCGTACCGGTATATGCCCTTACACGTTAATAAATCATAAAGTTCCGCATTTGGATAGTGATGTTTGAGGAGGAGGGAACTATTAAAATCATCGCTTTTCTGTACTTGAATCAATTGACTTAGGGATTTAGGGAAAAAACTAAAGGAATCAAGGAAACAGCTTTTATTCAAGCACGTATTACCATTATCAATTGTTTGCCATTTAAATTCTAAGACTAGCAACTTTTCAGATGATTTCGGTATGATATTATATGGAAAAGTACCATCTATCAATGCGCCATCTACAACTTTACCTTCTGCAATCGTGCCAACGCTGGTAATATGAATTTCAAATTATAGTTGGAATTGTGCATATAAACAGGTGAAAAGTATTCTCGCCTAACATCTAAATTACACGATTTATGAGTGACCCGCCGAAAGTTACCTCCCCTTGATGAAATTTCTCGGTATAAATGATCATTGTCGCAGATTTTCGCATCCCCCTTATTAATTTTTTTTATTGCAAACCCAACAAATATCTTGATTTTTTAATAGACAACTCGTCTTCTGGTGATAGATTCATTGGTTAGTGTATATGGTGCAGCCGTGAAATTGCCTAATTTGCTGTTTAATGAGAACAACCATAGCTGTGCCAAAACAATCTTTTCCACCCAACGTCTCATAAAAATCTACCAATTGCATGATATTACTTGAATCTATCCGCGCGTGCGCAAAAGAGATTGGTATAGCTTCCTCTTTTTTCACATGATTCAAATTTGACAGATCCGACACATCCATGAGAGCAGCTTCAATGTCTAATGTCACCTTGTTGCTCTGCAACAGTGTATTCTGAGAGCTTTTGAACCACAAGGTAGCATTGTCCCCTGAAACCGTTTCCACAGACTGGTACCCATGACGCCTGCAGAGTCTCAAATGACTATTTAATTTTAATTCTGTATAAAACCTAGAAAGACACATTGGGCAATAATTGCGTGTTGTTTGATATTAACCCCGACTTAAAACCATGCTAATATTAGGAATAGGAAAGAAATGTTCTATTGATTCAGGATCTTGGGTAGGCTCGTAGAGAAGCCATATCCAGTGTTTTACTGAGTGCAGCTTTGATTTTGGCTCACCGTACATGAATAGTTAAAACGAAATCTGCACATTAATTTTACTTTTTTGGCTAAATGGCTTTCTCGAAATTTTGTTCTGACGTAACTTACAAATTAACTTACGTAACGAACTTCTATATTCGTATTTTTTATTACGTATATTAGGGAGTTTGTCCCATAGTCGATACCTTGCTCTTTACACTAAAGTTTGAATTTTGTTCGAATCAAAAACTCCTGAATCACAAAGGCCGATTAATTAGAATAGATAGCTCTTTTGAAAGTACTAAAAAAACTTTAGCGAAAAGGGCGAGGTATTGACTAGGGGGCGAACCCGCTCATATGCGTAGGCTAATAATTTCTGTTTGTTTTAAGTTTTAATATTGCTCTTTACTTTCAGTTGAAAAAAAACTAGTTTTTTTTTCTGATCGTTTTTTAAATAATGCTGGTAAATCCGGTGCCCCTTCATAGAAATGTCCCTTCTCCCATGGAAACATCCTCCATGGAAGGATCCCTCCTCGTAACTCCTTTCTCTGACCCCCCCCCCCCCATCAGGAAAAAATCCCTCCTGAAACGTCTTTATACTTCCCATTAACCAATACTATATGTAAACAATGGGAAAAGTTCATAACTTCCAGCCCTTCCCGGGGAACTGTTGGGAATTAAGTCATCCTCAAAGAAATACTTATTAGATTTTCGACTATGCTGAACAAAATGGCTTTCTCAGAATTTTGATTGGGTGACTTTGGAAAAAATGAGCGTGGGAGGGGGCCAAGTTGCCTTCCAATTTTTTGTCACTTAAAAAGGGCACTATAACTTTTAGTTTCCGTTCAAATGATCCCTCTTACGATATTCTAGGACTACTGGATCGATACGATCACCCCTAGAAAAAAAAACACGAATCCGTGATCTTTCTTCTGAAAAAAAAACAAAATTCCACATATTTGCAGATAGGAGCTTGAAACTTCCGTAGCAGGGTTTTCTGAT
Source organism: Artemia sp. Qi Xiang Cuo (assembly GCF_049724085.1). NCBI lineage: Eukaryota > Metazoa > Arthropoda > Branchiopoda > Anostraca > Artemiidae > Artemia > Artemia sp. Qi Xiang Cuo. Next base: position 75,751,910 of record NC_142794.1, on the reverse strand, counting down.
AAGCTGAATCCGATGGTGTGATTTTCATTAAAGTTCCATGACTGTTTGGGGATTTTTCACCCTTTTTTCGAAAATAAGGCAAATTTTCTCAGGCACGTAACTTTTGATGGGTAAAACTAAACCTAATGAAACTTATATATTTGAAATCAGCATAAAAACTTGATTCTATTGATGTATCTATGGGTATCAATATTCCCGTTTTTAGAGTTTTCGGTTACTATTGAGCCGGGTCGCTTCTTAGTAACAGTTCGTTACCATGAACTGTTTGATTAGAAATATTCAGTTTATAACATGTCTTGAGATATTAAATTGTTTAAGCTTTGATATTGCTTTTTTTTTCAAGTGAATATCTAAACTCGAAGCAATCTAAGGATTTAATTCAGAATTCTCCCCCTTAACAATCTCAAGCAGTTTCATCTCGATAAACACATTGAAAATGGAGATATCAATTGTCACGAAAAAGAAATAGGGTAAAACAATCTATTGTTTTATAGACAAATTACAAAGTTTTAAATCCAACCATCATATTTTGCAACTGTAATTTGTTTAGGGGGATGGGTCGAGGGGGAGGGTAATTTTTGAGGAAAAACTAAAAGTGTTCAGAATCGAAAACAAATTAGATTTACCTCAAGGGCTAGCTTTGAAACCTCTCGAAAGATTTGTTTATACGCTTTTTAGATTTAAATATTGCTCTTTACTTTCCTCAGAAGGCTCAAGCTCAAAATAATCCAAGGATTGAATTCAACTTTACTTGACATCCCTGTCATCTTCCCGAAAGTTCTATCTCAATAATTCCAATTGTTCCTTGAATGTTATTTATTGATTTTTATAACATTTATAACCCTTTTTGACCTGGGTAGATGAAAATATTCTTTTTTCAGAATTTGATTGCCTGTATATTATATAATATTATTAAGTTATTATAAATGTTCAGTTTGTATTTCGTTTTGAGATATCAAAATGTATATTTTTAGTTTTGATATTGCCCTTTACTTTCTACTGAAGGTCCAGGTTAAAACAAAAAATATATGAATTGACCTTAACATTTGACCTGTTAAACATTTGACTCTCAGAAAAATCCAACACAAACCTGCAATTGATATGTGGATATTAACAATTGACTTTTCATTGCATCCTTTTTTTACTTGGGGATGGGGGATGTCCGTGTTTAAAAGCTAAAGAAATGCTCAGAATAAGGAATAAATTACATTCGCTACAAGTGTTAGCTTTGATGAAAATTCAAATTAGGTTTTTCCAATCGTAAGATATACATTAGGTTTTTCCAATCGTATGAGTGTTGCTTGGGGGCCCACTTTTGTAAAAAGTAAAAATAATATTCAGAATTGAGAATAATTGATACTATCCTCGAAAGGTTAGCTTCGCAAAAATTTTCTATTGGTCCTTCCAATCATAAGATACAAAATAAGGGTGGGGCTGAGGGATATTCGTTTGTAAAAACTAGAAAGAACGAATTGAAACTAAATAATGTTATCCTCAAAGGGTTAGCTTTCCAGAAAATTCTCAGTAGATCCTTCCAATCGTAAGATATAAAAAATGGTTGACTTAGTTTTCAAAAAATGCTATTGTGTCCTCTGTGTTTACAATAACTGAGGATTGATGTACAATCAATCATAGTACATGTACAAAATGAAATAATTTCAGATGGATGAATAATCAGTTATGTAAAGATACAGTCATGAAGACCTGGTTAAACACATCTGTATGTGACCTTTTAACAAGTTAGCCCAATCAGTTGTAACTAGAATAGACCAAGAGTTCTCTGCCTCTCGTTGGCCTTGGATGTCAACCAAAGGAACTCGTTAGCTAATATGGGCCAATTAAGAGTCCATTGCTCCCATAAAGCTGACCTTGGGGAAGGACCTTCATAGGGGGGGGGGGGACATTATAACTCTTACGATAATATCTACTAATGACAAAAAATAAACTAATCTAATACATATTAATTGAACTTTTATAAATGCTTAATTAGTCGTAAGCAAACAGGATAACGGAATAAAATTGGCCATAATTACTATCAAATGCCTTTTCAACATCAAGGAAGGCAACAGGAAGCTTAAATTTTCCCCCGTGACATTTTTCTGTGAAAGCTTCTAGTATTATAACACGGTATGTAGTGGAACAGCCTTCCTGGAATCCTTTCTGCGTACCCCTAATATGACAACCCTTTTCTAGCCAGCAAAATAACCGAACATCTGAAACATTTCCAAAAATATACTAATAGCTGGAACTAAGCTAATTGGGCTGTAATTACTATGCATCACGCGGTAGTAGTAAGGCAATGCACAGTCTGACCAGTGATTGAGTAATTTGTCTTACCTCTCGCCTGAGGCATGAATATACAGTGTAGTCTAACCAGTACATTGGCTTACCACGGGCCACGGGTCAGTTACCTATTACTACGAACGGTACATGGCTCACCAGACGGGTTTTCTGAGGTAACATCCATTTTTTGGGGGTCAATCAGAGAGAGAGAGAGAGCGGTGGTTACTCCATATACAGTAACTTGATTAGTAATTGGTTCAAAGTGTTATGGGCTTCCTTGAAAAAATACCAGTTTAAAGAAAAATAAACACGTATCCATGTTCTTTCTTTTGGCAAAAAAAAATACAAATTCCAATCAAAACTGGTCAAACGTGTTAATAACCTGTAAGTTATAGCTATCTGATAACTCGTTCAGTATCGCATGTATTATTAGTGGTATCAATGATATTTCATTTGCGTAAAGATATCTCCATTTGCCAAAACTTTTATCATTCGCATAAAACTAACTCAATTTGCAAAAAAGGTTCCATTTGCGTAACTCTGCTCTGAATGTCCTTAATGAGGATATAAATAATATAGAATGACATTTTGACTTGACCTAGCTTTACCTCTCCAATGTGGTCTGTATAATACACAAGTAACGTTTGAAAAGTATTGTCAATTGAAAATATGATCTAACGTTCCCTTCGTTCCCCCATTTCTGAGGGGCAGGGGAGGGTAGGAGAGGGGGAGGGGGGGTCAATTTTGGAGGTATAACAAGTACCATTCATTGTGATCATAGCTCTATGTTGGCTCGTTTTAAATACTTCAGCTTGTCTATTCATTTGTGTTAAATAAAAATCTGGAATCTGGAAAATGAAAAAATAAGTATTTAAACAAAATGTACGATGCTGCTAATAAAAGACTAGTAGGTTACACTCAGAATTGTTTGCATGAGGGTTCAGTTAAAGATGTTCCCTTCTTTCCCCCATTTCTGAGGGACTGGGGAGGGTAGGAGAGGGGGAGGGGGAGTCAATTTTGGAGGTATAACAAGTACCATTCATTGCGATCATATCTCTATATTGGCTCGTTTTAAATACTTCAGCTTGTCTATTCATTTGTGTTAAATAAAAATATTGAATCTGGAAAATGAAAAAATAAGTATTTAAACAAAATGTACGATGCTGCTAATAAAAGAATAGTAGGCTACACTCAGAATTGTTTGCATGAGGGTTCAGTTAAAGAGGGTTCACTTGCACGAGGGTTCAGATGCATGGAGGTTCATTTGCTTGGGGTTCAGTTACACGAGGATTCAGTTACAATGGAACCCACACAAAAACAATGGGGCAAAAACAAAAGCCAAATGAGAACTGTGGCCTTTGAGAACAATCATTAGCACGGGGTTTTTGCTGTACAGGGTTTCGGTTATTGATGTTTTCTGTGATACTTATGGGTCTTGTGCACGAGGGTGTATTTACAGTTCATAGCGGTAAACAGGTGAGTAGTTACATTTTCTTACGAATATCTAGGCTTCATTTTAACGAGGGTTCAGTAGCATTTTGCTTCAATTGAACAGGGTTTCGACTATAAAGGGGTTCAGTTATATGGAGGGTTCAGTTGCACGAGGGTTCAGTTAAAGGGGGTATAGTTACACAGGGGTTTAGTTAAATCGGGTCGAGTATTGGCTCGTTTTAAATACTTCAGCTTGTCTATTCATTTGTGTTAAATAAAAATCTGGAATCTGGAAAATGAAAAAATAAGTATTTAAACAAAATGTACGATGCTGCTAATTAAAGAATAGTAGACTATACTCAGAATTGTTTGCATGAGGGTTCAGTTAAAGAGGGTTCACTTGCACAAGGGTTCAGATGCATGGGGGTTCAGTTGCTTGGGGTTCAGTTACACGAGGATTCAGTTACAATGGAACCCACAAAAAAACAATGGGGAACACACAAAAGCCAAATTAGCCCAGTGGCCTATGAGAAATCTCAGTAGCACGGGGGTTTAGCTGTACAGGGTTTCGTTTATACATGGGTTCAGTTACATGGTGGGTTCAGTTGCACGAGGGTTCAGTTAAATTGGGTATAGTTACACAGGGGTTTAGTTAAATTGGGTCGAGTTGCACGAGGGTTCAGTAGCACGAGGGTTCAGTAGCATGGGGATTCAGTTGTACAGGGTTTCGATTATACAGGGGTTCAGTTAGATGGAGGGTTCAGTTGCACGAGGGTTCAGTTAAAGGGGGTATAGTTACACAGGGGTTTAGTTAAATTGGGTCGAGTATTGGCTCGTTTTAAATTCTTCAGCTTGTCTATTCATTTGTGTTAAATAAAAATCTTGAATCTGGAAAATGAAAAAACAAGTATTTAAACAAAATGTACGATGATGCAAATTAAAGAATAGTAGGCTACACTCAGAATTGTTTGCATGAAGGTTTAGTTAAAGAGGGTTCACTTGCACGAGGGTTCAGATGTATGGGGGTTCAGTTGCTTGGGGTTCAGTTACACGAGGATTCAGTTACAATGGAACCCACACAAAAACAATGGGGAACACACAAAAGCCAAATTAGACCAGTGGCCTATGAGAAATCTCAGTAGCACGGGGGGTCACTTGTACAGGGTTTTTGTTATACATGGGTTCAGTTACATTGAGGGTTCAGTTGCACGAGGGATTCAGTTAAAATGGGTATAGGTACACAGGGGTTTAGTTAAGTTGGGTCGAGTTGCACGAGAGTTCTGTAGCTGGAGGATTCAGTAGCAGGGGGTTTCAGTTGTACAAGGTTTCGGCTATAAAGGGGTTTAATTACATGTAGAGTTCAATTGCACGAGGGTTCAGTTAAAGCGGAGATATTTACACGGGGGTTTAGTTAGATTGGGTCGAGTTGCACGAGGGTTCAGTAGCACCAGGGTTCAGTAACACGGGGGGTTCAGTTGTACAGGGTTTCGGTTATACAGGGGTTCAGTTACATGGAGGGTTCAGTTGCACGGGGGTTGAGTTAAATGAGTCTTGATTTCCACGAGAGTCGACTATAAATAACCCTTTTGCGTCTTTCTGAACTTTCTGTGAGAGGCGGGGGTAAGTATTTAGTTTAAATAATTCTAAGAGGAATTGAGTTTTTCTTTCATTGAAATGCAAGAGTTGGAATATTTCAGTAGTGCTTTGTCGTGGTTTAGCTTGTCACAGTTACATTCTCTTGATCTTTCAAAGTTCACTTTGATTTTATTTCATTGATTCTTTTTGTTTGCATGTCCGGGTTGATAATTGAAAGTCCAAGTTGGGTTTTCAGACCTAGGTTTTTTAGATTTTCGTGTGTGTTTGACTCCTGGGGTTTATTATCTGAGAAGTTAACTTTAGTATTTTGTGGTTTTACGTGCCTGAAATCATGAATTAGAATAGTTAATTTAGCTGTTTGGGTTTTCAGACCTTTTTTTGAGATTTTCGTGGGCGCTAGGTTCCTGGGACTTATTATTTGAGAAGTTAACTTTAGTATTTCGTATTTGACGTGCCTACTTAGGTAATAATGGATCATTTAGTATTGTTTCTAATGTAAGTGTTTTTTCTTAAGAAATTCCCACTTGAGGTTTTATGACTCCTCACCACAATGAATTCAGATGGTTTTAGGACTCATCTCACTAGCCATAACTCAATTCAACCTTGAGCGAAGGTATAAAAGTTTGATGAAGTTTTTCTCTACTTAACAACTACATTAATAGTCTCCAAGATGATAGGACTGTATGACACCGAATTTATCGGATTAAAAAAATCATCTTGTGGTGTTATATTTGAATGTGCTTTTTTATTATTGTCTATGGATCTCGAAGAAATTGACTGTTATCATTGGATAGTGAACTATAATCTGTTTGAGTATGATAAAAGCTTGTGGAGTACTACATTACGTTATATAAACAGACTGGGATTCTATGATAGAGTGATTACACCACTTAATGATACTGGTCAGGAACTGAGAAATGTTCAGGAGGAAGTCGGTGAAATTTGCAGCTTTTTCTGGGTTGAAGCACTCTACGTAAAGGGTAATGTACCTACAGATAAATTTTTAATTCAAAAGTGTGACCCTAGGATTCCACTTTTCAATCTAGAAGAGTTTAAGAGTCCTAAATTCGAATGGGGTTATCACCGTCCTGAAGACGAGGTTAGGTTCTTTGCGCAGTGGATACCTAAGGACATACCTGATCATGATAAATCCATAAGACATGGTTAAAAAAACTATTCTATATTATGGGATCATCGTTTCTGGATGTTTAAGTGTGAACTCTAAGTACTATTTTTATGTAAATATGTGGTGTTGTATTTTTTTTTTTTTTAAAAAAAATATGTTAATACGTTTATGCAAAAAATATCTTTAAGTTTAACCCCTCTTTATTATTTAGAATATTTTTATTAATTTCATTAAATTATGGAGAAATTGTAAGTAAGTAACAATAGCTTTCTTGAACCCACTTTCTGCACACAATACAAATAATTAATTCAAAAAATCTTAATAAAATCGCGAGTAAGTAATAAAGTCTTTATTGTTTTCACCTATCGGATACACAATACTGAAATTTCATTCCAGAAATTATGAAGGAATTGTAAATAGGTAACACACTCATTCTTGAAGTCACCTCTTGTATACACAATGCAGAAATTTCATTTAAGAAATTATCGAAAATTGTAAGTAAGTAGCAAATTCTTTCTTGAATTTGCCTCCTGGATAAATAAAAAAAGACATTTCATTCAAGAAATTATGACGAAATTCTAAGTAAGCAACAAACTCTTTCTTGAAGTTACCTCATGGATACACAATGCAGAAATTTCCTTTAAGAAATTATCAAACATTGTCAGTAAGTAGTAAATTCTTTCAAAAATATGTTAATATGTTTAAGCAATAAATATCTTTAAGCTTAACCCGTCTTTACTCTTTAGAATAGTTTTATTCATTTCATTAAATTATTAAGAAATTGTCACCTAGTAACAATAACTTTCTTGAATTCGCATTCTAGACACAAGACATATATTTAATTGAATAAATAATAATAAAATTACGAGTAAGTAATAAATTCTTTATCTTTTTCCCCTTTTGAATGCACAAAAAAGTAGAATCATTCAGGAAGTTATGAGGTAATTGTAAATAGGTGAGACACTCATTCTTGAGGTCACCTCTTGTACACACAATACAGAAATTTCATTAAAGAAATTATCAAAAATTGTAAGTAGCAAATTCTTTCTTGAATTCACCTCCTGGATAAATAAAAAAGACATTTCGTTCGAGATATTATGACAAAATTCTAAGTAAGCAACAAACTCTTTCTTGAAGTTACCTCGTGGATACACAATGCCGATATTTCATCTAAGAAATTATCAAAATTGTAAGTAAGTAGCAAATTCTTTCTTGAATAAGCCTCACGTGTAAATAAAAAGACATTATGTTCAAGAAATTTTGAAAAAATCCTAAGTAAGCCACAAATTACTTCTTGAATTCAACCCTTTGATGAAAACTAAAAAATCTTAATTAAATAGATTATGAAAAAATTGCAAGCAAGTATCAAACTCTTTCATGAAGTCAACTCTCGGATACACAATTCAGAAATTTCATTAAAGAAATTATGAAAAAATTGTAAGTAAGTAGATAATTATATCTTGAATTCACCTGCTGGATAAACAAAAAAGACATTTAGTTCGAGAAATTTTGACAAAATTCCAAGTAAGTATCAAACTCTTTATTGTTTTCACGACTTAGATGCACAGTGTAGAAATTTAATTCAAGAAATTATGAAAACATTCTCAGCAAGTAACAATTTCTTTCTTGAAGTCAACTCTTGTGTAGAAATTTAATTTAAGAAATTATGAAAAAATTTTAAGCAAGTAACAAACTCTTTCCTGAAGGCACCTTTTGGATACACGATGCAGAAACTTCATTAAGAAACTATAAAAAAATTGTAAGTAAGTAATAAATTCTTCCTTAAGGTTACCTCTTGGATACACAATATATACATTTAATTCAAGAAGTCATGAAAAAATTGTTAGTAAGTAGGAAATTCTTTCTTGAATTCACCTGCTGGATAAACGAAAAGACATTTCGTTCAAGAAATTATGACGAAATTCTAAGTAAGTAACAAACTCTTTTTTGAAGTTACCTCATGGATACACAATGCAGAAATTTCATTTAAGAAATTATCAAACATTGTCAATAAGTAGTAAATTCTTTCAAAAATATGTTAATACGTTTAAGCAATAAATATCTTTTAAGCTTAACCCGTCTTTACTCTTTAGAATAGTTTTATTCATTTCATTAAATTATGAAGAAGTTGTAAGTAAGTAACAATAGCTTTCTTGAATTCGCTTCCTGCACACAATACATATATTTAATTCAACAAATCATAATAAAATCGCAAGTAAGTAATAAAGTCTTTATTGTTTTCACCAATTGGATACACAATACTGAAATTTCATTCAAAAAATTATGAAGGAATTGTAAATAGGTAACACACTCATTCTTGAGGTCACCTCTTGTATACATAATGCAGAAATTTCATTTAAAAAATTATCAAAAATTGTAAGTAAGTAGCAAATTCTTTATTGAAGTCGCCTCCTAGATAAATAGAAAAAGAAATTTGATTCAAGAAATTATGACAAAATTTCAAGTAAGCAACAAACTCTTTCTTGAAGTTACCTCATGGATACACAATGCAGAAATTTCATTTAAGAAATTATCAAAATTGTAAGTAAGTAGCAAATTCTTTCTTGAATTCGCCTCCTGGGTAAATAAAAAAGACAGTTCATTCAAGAAATTATGACAAAATGCTAAGTAAGTAACAAACTCTTTCTTGAAGTTACCTCATGGATACACAATGCAGAAATTTCATTTAAGAAATTATGAAAAAATTGTAAGCAAGTAACAAACTCTTTCATGAAGTCACCTCGTGGATACACAATGCAGAAATTTCATTAAAGAAATTATGAAAAAAATGTAAGTAAGTAGCAAATTCTTTCTTGAATTCACCTGCTGGATAAACAAAAAAGATATTTTGTTCGAGAAATTATGACAAAATTCCAAGTAAGTAACGAACACTTTATTGTTTTCATAACTTAGATACACGACGTAGAAATTTAATTCAAGAAATTATGAAAAAATTCTCAGTAAGTAACAATTTCTTTCTTGAAGTCAACTCTTGTGTAGAAATTTAATTCAAGAAATTATGAAAAAATTCTCAGTAAGTAAAAATTTCTTTCTTGAAGTCAACTCTTGGATACACAATACTGAAATTTCATTTAAGAAATTATGAAAAAATTGTAAGCAAGTAAAAAACTCTTTCCTGAAGTCACCTATTGGATACACAATGCAGAAACTTCATTTAAGAAACTATGGAAAAATTGTAAGTAAGTAACAAATTCTTTCTTGAAGTCACCTCTTGGATACACAATACAGAAATTTAATTAAAGAAATTATGAAAAAATTGTAAGTAAGTAGCAAATTCTTTCTTGAATTCACCTGCGGGATAAAGAAAAAGGCATTTCGTTCAAGAAATTATGACAAAATTTTAAGTAAGTAACAAACTCTTAATTGTTTTCAATAATTTGACATACGATGTAGAGATTTAATTCAAGATAATATGTAAAAATTCTCAGTAAGTAACAATTTCTTTCTTGAAGTCAACTCTTGGATACACAATACGGAAATTTTATTCAAGAAATTACGAAAATATTTGTAAGTAAGCAACAAACTCTTTATTGATTTCACCTCTTGGATATACAGTACAGATACTTCATTCAAAAACTATGAAAAAATTGTAAGTAAGTAACCAATTTATTCTTGAATACACCTCTTGGATACACAATACAGAAATTTCATTAAAGAAATTTCATTGGTTACACACCGCAACGGTACATATATAGTGAGAGAGACATGCAAAGTCGACACAGCTTTATTTCATTTTTTATGCATTTTTTACGTGCGCGCACGTAACCTCATCTAAATTAACCTTAAAAAAATGAAACAAAGCTATGTCGACTTTGCATGTCTCTCTCACTATGTATGCGCCGTCGCGGTATTTAACTAATCACCAATCAAGTTATTGTATATTGAGCAACCTCCGCTGTCTCTGATTGGTCCCTAAAATGGGTGTTGTCTAAAAAAAACCAGTCTGGTTGAAAACGTGGAGTTTTCGTACTGCTCACTTTTTTGCAATGTGTTGGAACCAGTGGGGGATCCCCGCTAATTTGGAAAGGTGCCAAGGAAAGGCAAGCAAATAGTATGTAGTTTCAAAACGTGTTTAATCACGTTTCTTGAATGAAGTATCTGTACTGTATATTCAAGAGGTGGAATCAATAAAGAGCTTGTTACTTACTTACATATATTTTCATAATTTCTTGAATGAAATTTCCGTATTGTGTATTCATGAGTTGACTTCAAGAAATAAATTGTTACTTACTGAGAATTTTTTTCCTAATTTCTTTAATGATATTTATACATCAGGTTTCTAATTGAAAATTTTTTTTGATAAAGAGAAAAAAAAAGCAAGTTACTTACGATTTTTTCTTGATTTCTTGAACGAATTATAGGTACTGTATATCAAATAGGTGAAATCAATTAAGAGTGTGTTGCTTACTTACAAATATTTTCATACTTTCTTGAATTTAATTTCTACATCGTATATCTAAGTCGTGAAAAAAATTAAGAGTTTGTTACTTACTTAGAATTTTGTCATAATTTCTTGAAGGAAATGTCTTTTTGTTTATCCAGCAGGTGAATTCAAGAAAGAATTTGCTACTTACTTACAATTTTTTCATAATTTATTTAATGAAATTTCTGTATTGTGTATCCAAGAGGTGTCTTCAAGAATAAATTGGTTACTTACTTGCGATTTTTTCATAATTTTTGAATGAAGTATCTGTACTGTATGTCCAAGAGGTGAAATCAATAAAGAGTTTTTTGCTTACTTACAAACATTTTCGTAATTTCTTGAATAAAATTTACGTATTGTGTATCCAAGAGTTGACTTCAAGAAAGAAATAGTTACTTACTGAGAATTTATTCATAATTTCTTGAATTAAATTTCTACATCGTATATCTAAGTCGTGAAAACAATTAAGAGTTTGTTACTTACTCAGAATTTTGTCATAATTTCTTGAACGAAATGTCTTTTTGTTTATCCAGCAGGTGAATTCAAGAAAGAATTTGCTACTTACTTACAATTTTTTAATAATTTATTCAATGAAATTTCTGTATTGTGTATACAAGAGGTGACTTAAAGAAAGAAATTGTTACTTACTTACAATTTTTCATAATTTCTTAAATGAAGTTTCTGCATTGTGTATCCAAGAGGTGACTTCAGGAAAGAGTTTGTTACTTTCTTAAAATTTTTTCATAATGTCTTAAATGAAATATCCGTATTGTGTATCCAAGAGTTGACTTCAAGAAGGAAATTGTTACTTACTGAGAATTTTTTCATAATTTCTTGAATTAAATTTCTACACAAGAGTTGACTTCAAGAAAGAAATTGTTACTTACTGAGAATTTTTTCATAATTTCTTGAATTAAATTTCTACATCGTGTATCTAAGTCATAAAAACAATAAAGAGTTTGTTACTTATTTTGAATTTTGTCATAATTTCTTGAATGAAATGTCTTTTTTGTTTATCCAGCAGGTGGATTCAAAAAAGAATTTGCTACTTACTTACAATTTTTCATAATTTCTTTAATGAAATTTCTGCAGTGTGCATCCACGAGGTGACTTCATGAAAGAGTTTGTTACTTGCTTACAATTTTTTCATAATTTCTTAAATGAAATTTCTGCATTGTGTATCCATGAGGTACCTTCAAGAAAGAGTTTGTTACTTACTTAGAATTTAGTCATAATTTCTTGAATGAAATGTCTTTTTTATTTACCCAGGAGGCGAATTCAAGAAAGAATTTGCTACTTACTTACAATTTTTGATAACTTATTAAATGGAATTTCTGCATTGTGTAGTTAAGTTCAATAAATAGTTTGTTGCTTACTTGGAATTTCGTCATAAATTCTAGAATGACATGTCTTTTTTTTTATTTATCCAGGAGGCGAATTCAAGAAAGAATTTGCAGGTTACTTGCAATTTTTGATAATTTCTTAAATAAAATTTCTGCATTGTGTATACAAGAGGTGACTTCAAGAATGAGTGTGTTACCTATTTACAATTGTGTGTTACCTATTTACAATGTGTGTGTGTGTGTGTGTGTGTGTGTGTGTGTGTGTGTGTGTGTGTGTGTGGGTGTGTGTGTGTGTGTGTGTGTGTGTGTGTGTGTGTGTGTGTGTGTGTGTGTGTGTGTGTGTGTGTGTGTGTGTGTGTGTGTGTGTGTGTGTGTGTGTGTGTGTGTGTGTGTGTGTGTGTGTGTGTGTGTGTGTGTGTGTGTGTGTGTGTGTGTGTGTGTGTGTGTGTGTGTGTGTGTGTGTGTGTGTGTGTGTGTGTGTGTGTGTGTGTGTGTGTGTGTGTGTGTGTGTGTGTGTGTGTGTGTGTGTGTGTGTGTGTGTGTGTGTGTGTGTGTGTGTGTGTGTGTGTGTGTGTGTGTGTGTGTGTGTGTGTGTGTGTGTGTGTGTGTGTGTGTGTGTGTGTGTGTGTGTGTGTGTGTGTGTGTGTGTGTGTGTGTGTGTGTGTGTGTGTGTGTGTGTGTGTGTGTGTGTGTGTGTGTGTGTGTGTGTGTGTGTGTGTGTGTGTGTGTGTGTGTGTGTGTGTGTGTGTGTGTGTGTGTGTGTGTGTGTGTGTGTGTGTGTGTGTGTGTGTGTGTGTGTGTGTGTGTGTGTGTGTGTGTGTGTGTGTGTGTGTGTGTGTGTGTGTGTGTGTGTGTGTGTGTGTGTGTGTGTGTGTGTGTGTGTGTGTGTGTGTGTGTGTGTGTGTGTGTGTGTGTGTGTGTGTGTGTGTGTGTGTGTGTGTGTGTGTGTGTGTGTGTGTGTGTGTGTGTGTGTGTGTGTGTGTGTGTGTGTGTGTGTGGGTTTTTGTTTATTGGTTTGTTTTTTTGTGTGTTTTCGCGTGTTTTTTGTTTTTTTTTGGCTCTTTTTTTTTTGTCTTTTTTTTTTTTTGTTTGTATTTTTGTTTTTGTTTTTGTTTGTGTGTGTGTGCTTGTTTTTGTGTGTGTGTTTGTGCGCATGCGTATTCGCGCGCGTATGTTCGCGCTTGTGTGTGTGTGCGTTTCGATATACCTGTCTGTTATTAACAAAATTGTTATTTATTATAAAGTTTTTTTGAAATAATTATATAAGCAAAATTATGTAATCCATTACACATTTGTTATATAAATTCGAATCCAATTAAGAAAAAAAATTGTTTGATAAAAAAAAGTGTGCTATTCTGATAAAGCTTTCGTCAAAGAAAAACAACTTATTCCATTCATATTCTAGTTTCAGGGGAAAACTGTGAACACTTCTGACTTCCCTGGCCCGAGACTTCAAAGTATCATGGGTAATTGTCCCTCTCGCCGGATGATGTTAGTGAAGGTATGCCATTTAATATCCCCCTGGATTTTCAATTTACAACTGAAGAAATGGACAGTCTTATGCAAATTGTTAGACTTAATATTCCCGGGGACATTTTTGACGATGACTTTTGAATTAGTGAATTGGGTCCTGTACAAATAGATGCAGGACATGAAAATAGTAGTATGTCCCCGGACTTATGTGAATTTTATTTGTTAGAGTCTGCTCTAGGTCACTTACAAACACATAGGGTAGATT